>NW_026068024.1:4507766-4519195 GCF_014885135.2 Alexandromys fortis | reverse complement strand
CTCTCTCTCTCTCTCTCTCTCTCTCTCTCTCTCTCTCTCTCACACACACACACACACACACACACACACACACACACACGACCGTTGCTTTGGATAACATTCATCCTTTTCATATATCCACACTCTCACTTTATCACACTTTATATCTATGTGTTTCTAAACCAAGTGTTCTCTATCTCCTAGTGCTCCCGCCCTTTAATATAGTTCCTCATGTTGTAGTGACACACAACAAAAAATGATTCCATTGCTACTTCATAACTATAATTTTATACTGTTATAAGAGGTAATATAAACACTTGATATGCATATCTGTTACATAATCCCTGTGAAAGGTTTAATTAACCCTCATAGTGAGAATCACTGTCCTAAACTATTTGGGTAGTCAATTTCAGCAAAAAGAATATTATCAGTATATTTTATACTTTGATGTGGAGGTGGGCCATGTGGTAGGGATTTCATTTCCTAATTTGCATAATTATATGCCCTTTTATAACTCCCATCATGCATGGTCACAGGATTAATCTTTCTTTTCCCATAAACACCTTAAGATATGAGTCACCAGAAGTCAGCATGTGCAACTGGGAAAAAAACAGATTCAGGCATTGCCTAATTTCCAAGGACGTTTTCTTATCATTTCCAGAGTTGAGGAACTCTTTAAAAAGTTGCTTCTGGCTCAATAATTCATATAAAACATTTCAATTTGGCACATTGGAATTCTCAAAATGTGGTGACAACCCTGCATTGGAGGGCATGCCACCTCACTTTCTTTTCTCTGATTGGAATTTCATGTTAGAAATCCATCACAAGATGAAATTGTGTGGATATGGACCATATGAGTTTACTTAAGTTGAGAGAATTAAGTTGGAGCATTATGCTTGATAAACAATTACAAGGGAGTGTATTTTAAGGATTTATTGAGTTTTAAACCTAGGTATTTTACTGTAGGAAAATCAATTAATTCCTCTCTTATCATGAATGTCAGAAACCAGGAACAAGGGCATCCCTTGTGCACCCCATGTTTCCAAGCATGTCCTCAGAATCTACTCACTAAAAATCACAGAAAACTTGTGAGACATGCAGAAATTGTAATACTTTTTATAGATCATGAAATTGAGGCAGGGTCTTCCAGAAAGATCCTCAAGGTCATATTGAAAAAAAGCTGAAATATTAACAATCTAAAGAGAGAAACTGGTAGAATCTGACCATTTAAACGGGTCTTATCGTAAGACAAAGAGCCAGAATAATGAAACAGTGCTGATAACTCCTGCCCTTGGAAATACCAGGTTGGGAAGAAAAGTTATTGTTTCTTCATTCTGATTTAATATTTTGTAAGTATTTAGCTATATGTGAATATGTTTCATGTTCTGACTGGTTTTCTTTGGTTTCACTGAATCAGCCTGATCCAGAAAAATAAAAACCAAATGTCTTATCAGAAACCTTACATTGCTTAGAATCTGTACTAATAAGTAAAGACAAATGCTCTTTGAAGTCATGGGGCAGAAATGAATGAATTAGTTTAAGGTGAATGCATATTTGTCATCTTCACAAGCAGAGAGTGATGATTTCAAAGAGGGCAGATTTACTGTGTGTGCTAACGGGAATGACTCATTAGAATCATATGAGCATAAAGTTCAGCAGGAAAAGGCACGTGCAATAAAAAATGGACATCAGACATTCTATCAAGGTTGTTCACCAATATGTTAGAAGTACAGAAATGGTTAGAATAAAAGGGATGGGATAGTGATATTGGTTCAGACAGGAAAACATGAATAAATTAACTACACTAATAAGAACAGAGCAAGCCTGACTTTCATGGAAAGGTGTGTATGCATGTATATATGCATATACATATATACATATATGTATACACACATATATGTATGTCATATGTATATACATACACATACATGTCATGGAATATTAGTTTAAGATGTGTTACATTCATTTATACAGTGGAATATTTATTTAATGATGTAAATATGTGTTGTACTCTTTTATGGTGTATTTAACTCTGTAAAGCTGTGTTACTTTGCCTGCCTTAAATACCTGATTGATGTAATAAAGTGTTGAACATACAATAGCTAGGCAGGAGAGAGATAGGAGAAATATTGGGAAAAGAGTAGGGAGCAAAAAAAAAATGAATTGGGATAGGAGGACACCGCGGGCCAGCCACCCCACCACACAAGCAGCCATAGATTCAAGCAGAAAGAAAGATATATAAAATAAGGAAATGTAAAATAAAACCAGGGGCAAAATATAGTTAGAACAGAAAAATTTAGTTTTGAAAAGCTGGCTAGAAACAATACAAGCTGAGGCTGGATATTACTATATAAGAATAAGTCTCCATGAATTTATTTGAGAACTGGTGAAGGGCCCCCAAAGAGATAAACAACATACATGTGTATGAATATGAGACATGGTCTTAGTAGCTCACATTTCTCAAGTATCTTTATGTAGCTCAAAGAGTAAGATAATAATAACGATAAATCTTAATGGTGACACCAGCAAAGTTTAAAGGAAGCAAAGGATAAGGAGGCAGGTGGATCTGTAGTCAGCTTAATCTGTCATGAGAACCATTCCAGGCTTCATGGCCTCTGTCATTTAAGTTAACAAATACATCATTAGTAGGGTCACCTTTCAGCCAGGAAATGACAGATGATTTCTTTCCTCGTGCCCCTTCTGTGTTCTGTGTCTCTCATTTGTTCCTGAAATGTCTAGTGTTGACATCTGGAGGGGATATAAAACATTGTTTTGGCATTTGACCTCGACTGTAGCTAAATGTTTTATTTAAAATAAGAGTGCTGAAAACCATAATTAAGTATTTTATCCTGCCAAATAAACTCACGAGAATGCACCATTTAGAATGAAGCTATTAGAAAAATAATAAATTCTTTTACTATGGAATATGTCAAATACTAAAGAAAAAATACTGACTTAAGTGAATATCATTTCCAGTTCATATGCTTTCTCTTTCAATGAAGTATATTAAAAATAATAGAACTGAAACATTTATAATTATATACAAGAGATTTATATAGTTATAATCCCTAGAAAAAATGAAAAAGGGTAAAATTGCTTCAAGTCACCAAAAGATAAAAATAATGTTTGCAAAAAACTTATGGATTGTCAGCAAGAAAGGGCTCAGCCTCTTTCATTAAAATAAGTCTCAGACAAGCCAGCTGACTAAGTCATGTGTGTGTATGTGAGTGTGTGTGTGTGTGTGTGTGAGTTTGTGTGTGGCTGTGTTGGCATGTGTGTATACATTTGGAAATTTGTATCTGTGTGTATGTGTATTTCTGAATGTATATACATGTGTGTATGTGTGCATGCATAAATACATATGCATATATAATAGGTAAATGATATATAAAAATAGTCAAATTATGGTAAAAATGATCTAATCATTGTGTCTGCTTATTGAGAATGAAATAATGCACAGAGGTCAGATGACATATAAAAGATGACAGCATTAAGAAATTTCAAAAGCAACAAATTTTGACACACACTGAGGAAGCTTTTAAGAAAAAAAGTGAGTAAAAAGTAAAGATAAGACAGTTGATGGTTGGACTTCCCGGGGAGGAAATGGGTTAATGACTTATGAGTCTTTCTTTCCCTTAGAGTACTGAGTCAGTAATGAGCATTGAGAGGATTCTGTTAGAAAGAAGGGGGGCCAAGCATGACAGTTTTTGCTCAAATGTGGGACAGATGGTGTAAAGGGGAGCGAGAAGGCTTTGACTCTGAGAGCAGCATGAGGAACATGGACTTCATAATCTATGACTCATAAGGGATGCTTGAATTTTGAACTTGGACATATTTTAATTAGAATATTCTTAAGTGAGGCGCTATCCTGGCAACTTAATGAGAAGATACTCATTGAGGTTATCTGGCAATACCTTCTCACTTACATAAAACGTTTAACATCAAGACCAGGCACAACTCAGTCTGCTTGAGAGAAAAACCTCTCCTGGAAAAGAAGTTGCAACTAATTGTGGCACTAATATTCCTCTCTAAAGCTTCTCGTTGTTTTCATCTTTCTGGATGAACCCCAATATCTGTCTCTGGATTTTTATTGTTTATGCTACATTCTTCTAGTAGAGTATAATTCAGGTAAATACTCTCTGTCTCTTTGTCTCTGTTTCTCTGTGTCTGTCTGTTTCTCTCTTGTGCTTTAGTTTTCTGGAAGGTGAAAGATATGAACATTTTACTGATGTGCAACACTGGAAATGGAGTGATTTAAAAAATCAGCATAACTGCTTTGAGGAACTGCATTGGCTGGTGATTACCAGAAGAGACAGCTTATGGGGATTATTTGCATAGCCCAGAACCTGGGAATGAAGCAGTAGAATTAGTGAGTAAGCTAGTGAGTTCAAGACCACCCTGAGCTTCATAGTGACTTCTAGGCTATCCATACTGGATTATATAGGTTATAACGTTTCTATTAAACCAAAACAGCAAAGACATGGGCACTAGGAAGCTGGAAAGCAGTAAAGAGCCTATTTGAATCATCTGAGGGAAAATGGTGGCGAGAGTGATCCAGTTCTAGGTATATTTTACAAAACTGTACTGGTAAGACATGACAAAGGTTAGAAATGTGGAGCAAGGAAAAAAGAAGTCATCCTTCAACTCAGATTTTGGTCAACTGAAAGAAAGAAATGCTTGGTCTTTTAAGATGAAAATATAAGCAGTAGAGCATATTTATTGGTAGGCTATCAAGTACTTTGTTAAATATAAGATTCATGCTATGAACATAGATGAAGTTTGTTTGTTTATTTATTTTCAATATATAGACATGGGAATACAAGAGCAAGTCAAGCCAAGTTTGAGATTGTAGTTGATTTTTGGAACTATTCATTAGGGAATCATGATTATAAAAGTAGCCTTTTTTGTTGTTTAACTGAGACACTGAGGGCATTCACAAAACTGTAGAGTTAAGAAAAGAAAAAAGTTATGCTATCTGAATTTTAGTTGAGTAAAGGAGCTAAGACGACAGAAAAAATAATCAAGCAGAATTTGTTGTAGAGATTATTCTCCCCAAACAGAACAAGAATAAGGATAAACTTAAGAGAATATACAAGAATGATCACCTATTGCAATGAACTACTAGAAATGAATTGATCACAGGATTCATGTCTGTGAGGTCAGGGCCTATTTGACTGTATTGTGTCGGAATCTAAATGGAATTTCCCAGAAGGGAGGGAGGAATAGCTGGAAACAACAGGGCTGACACTACTTGAGATGTTTGCTTTTCCAGAGTCCTAGCTGTGAGGGTGGGATGATTTTTACAGTGAATAAGAAGAATGTTTTGAAATGTAATGTGAATATTTGTTCAGTTGCAGCAGAAAATCTGAAAATTAAATAGAAAATGTACAATTTGTTTGAGCAAGTTTCCTATGTAATAATAAACAGAAGTTGATAAAACTAGCAGGAAGAGTTTCTGTCACTGTGCCTAAAGGAAAACCATCCAGCTAAAGGAAGGAGTATACTTGATAGCTTTGGTTTTTGGTGGGAGGATGACAAAACCTTCTATCAATTGCTTCTCTTTTTATTTTACATGAAAGTCATATATACATAAATGCTTTGGTTATGTCCACCAACCATCCCACCCTTTATGTTCCCCACCATATTCCTTCCCATTTCATGTCTTTTCTTTGCTTGTTTCTTCTTGTGAGTTAGGGTCTCCCTGCTGCATAACCCAGGCTATCCTGTAATATGCTCTTGTAAACCAAGCTGACCTCAAACTGAGAGATCAGTTTTTCTCTGCTTCCCGAATGCTGCTATTAAAGGTGTAAGCCACCACACCTGGCTCATGTGTCTTCATTCAAACGGCATGAAGTTCACAATAAAGATCTGAGTGTGTGGTGTGTCAATGGCAGTTGAAAACCAGGATGTGCCAGACTAAGAGCAAGTAAAGCATTGCAGTAGGATTCCCAATCAACAGCAAAGACATTTATAAAGTCCCTTTCCCTGTGTGAAGAAATGCCAACCAACATGAGAATTTACCCATAGACACTCAGAGATGGGGACATCTAAATTACTAAAGTTGAATTAAGCAAAGGTTATTTAAGCTAAGGACACATCTAGAAAAGAGTTGAAGATGAATCTGTGAATCTTTCAGGTTTTACCCTAATATCTGACTCCTGATCTTTTTTTTTTTTATTAATAAAAGAAAAGAAAACAGTATGCCTAGCTGTACTCTGTGAGTTAATGCATTTTTCTCCTGGGAATTCTTAAAAAAGAATGAGGCCTATCACAACTTTAGTTTTTAGACGAGAAAGTTAAAAGTAAAGGTTGGGATACCTTGACATTTACCTGATTGTAAATCACACCACAATCCTCCTGGTACCAACTCCTGAGATGAAGCGCCAAAGCATGCTTACAATGTCTTTATGTAAACATCACCTTTCCCTACTGCCAAGTGGGTGGTATCACCGCACATCCATTCCATGACCAAGAACGGGCTCTTAAAGTCTCTTTAAGCAATGAAAAGAATAACAAGAGCATTGAAAGGATTTTATAAACCCTAAAGATCTATATAAATTTGAGTAAAAATTTACTGACTTTAAAAGATAATTATATTTTATAGAATCTCATGCATGTTTTACTTTTATTTTATATAATAATATGCTGCATGTATATGACATATTAGGAACATAAAAATCATTAGAGGTGAGTGAGAAAAATCTATGATTCGTATAATTTGTTCAGTGTAAGTTCCTCTTTGCTCTACAGTTTTAGTGGGAAACTTGCCTTTTATATGCATAGCTTTATTGACTTTCTGTCCACACTTCCAAAAGTAAATGGACAGTTAATTACAGGGTTTTCCAATATTGCTCTTTGTGTTTCCCAGGAAAAAAATCTCTGTATTCTCCAAAATACAGGTATTATTCCATCAATATGCTCCAGCAGGAAGATGAGTAATAAAGGATTCTTGATTGTATAATCTTGCCTGAATTAATTCCCAAAGGGTCTCTGGTCAGCTCAAGTGTGAAAAACACGCTGTGGTGGGCTCTTCCCTTCTCTCCCATTCCCCTTTTTTAGTGAAACACCGTTAGATAACATAGACTCCGTGGTCTGTTTGACCACTTATTTGGCCACTTAATCTTCTTGAAGTTGACTACCACGGTCCAACTGTTAAAGTATTGCTATCCAGTAATCAAAAGCCCCCGTTGCCTCACTTAATTAACCTGTCCAATTGAAATTAAAACCTTATCCTAACACAGGGTTTCCCATTTTATCTTTATAAACTGCCACTTTCTTATGTGGCACATCTGCCTCTTCTCTATTCAGAAGCAGTCTTTTGTCTCTCCAGGCCAAACACTCATGCCCCCTTTCTCTTGTTCCCTTATCCTTACCCCTCATCTTCTTCCTCCTCTGTTTGTCTCTTATTCCTTGATTTCTGTTCCTCTGAGGCAAATAACTCTCCTTTGTCTTGAGAACTTGGTCTTGGGTGCACTGAGCCTATACTTTTTCTTACAAATCCAATGAATTTCTTTTTATCAAACCTGTTTGTCCTCCACCCTCTTTTTCACTCTCCATTACCCTTATGATGATCCCCTCAATGGTACTGTGAGAAGTATAGGGGAAGTTTCAGTATCTACATAATGTTAAAACACACACATATATCTATATCTTTATCTATATATGTTTTAATATATTAACATCATATATAATATGTTACACACATATAAATACACACACATATTTGCAGGAAGAAACTAAAGCCAAAGAAACTGCCAACTGATGCGTGCACACAGATGAGTGGAGCTGGTATGGGTACACATGTGTGTGCATTCCAAGCTCATATAAATGCTCAACAGTGTCTGAATCACCTTGCTCTGCTTTGGCGTTGGCATACACCTTGCCAGTGCCAAAGCAACTTCCATAGTGTCCTCCGATTCGAAGGTTCATAGCTGAATCTGCTTTCCTCGCCTCCACTTCTCTTTTCACTCTTTATTTACCAATCTAAGGATCAGAAAGAACATAAAATGCTATACTCTGAGCCAAAGGCTTACTATGCCCTTCTTCCAATGTTTCTTTGCTTCCGCTTTCTAAATGGGTATGACGTGCACTTATACATATATTATGATTGCATATGTGTGGTAGATGTGTGTGTGTGTGTGTGTGTACGTGCCTCTGTGTCTATGTGTAAGAAGAACCTTAAAGTTGACATTACAAATTCTCTCATATTGCTCCATGAGTCACTAAGGCAGGTTCTCTTAATTGAACCAAGAGCTCACATATGGTGATAGTTTCACAAACCAGAGTATTCTAGAGATCAGTGGTTTCTATTTTCCAAAGCCGCGCACTTTATGCAGTATATCTCGACCACCTGGCATTTAAGTGAGTTCTGAAGTTCTGAACTCATTTCTATATGCTTGCAATGCAGATGCTTTAATCATTGAGATATCTGCTAAAAGCATTGTTTTTTTATTGTTTATACCTATTCACTCTACTTGATTTTTTCCTTTTTTGTACCCTCCTAAAATTTGCCTTTGAATCTTAATTCTAGACATGAATACTACTAACATTTTAGTTTCCTATCAGCTGATCACCCCTTCTTTATTGTTGGTTTGAATCTTCTTCTGAGGTATACTACTTTTGACCCTACACACAATCTACATGCGTGTGTGTGTGTGTTTATGGTAATTAGAGAACTTTAGCTTGCAAGAACATTTTACTATACATTGTGTTGATATTAAATTTCTTAAAGAGTAAATTATGTTATTTAGCTCCAAATTAGACAAATTAGCAAGATTTTAGACACAAAAAACTGGACTCAGAATTCTCAGACTGTATTTAGGAAGTGCCAAATTCTGTAATTGGTACTGTCTATGATGGTATAAAACATAAAGAGGATTGCCACATTTCCTTCACCCTGTCTGATTAAAGGTAACTGGCAGAGTGAAAACTGAGAAGGACAAGTCTAGAAGACTGGTTCCATAGTAGAATGTCAATAGTCAGGAAGAGATCTGGGAGGAAGGTTTTGGTGGAGCTGGCATAAGTCACATATCTTTGTGTTTAAAAGAACTAAGGACAAGATGTGTTCATTAATAGACTCCCGTCTCATTGCTGTTGTAAAATATTACATGATAGGTTTTATATAAAAACCCCACACTTTTAGTGTCATCATTGTTAAATGATACCACAAGAGAAACAATATAAACTGAAATGCATTTAGTTTTTCAAATCTTAAACCTACATGTGGTCTGGGAACTAGAAATAGAATGGCAGCTTTGACATTCACACAAGGGTAAGGTAATATATAAGCTAAAATTAAGGCATAAAATGGTTTAGAAATAAAAGCATATGTTATTTCTCAGTGCAGCAAATCATAACTCAACCTTTTCTTTAATAGAAAAATTTCGTTTGGTTCACAATACACGTGCCATGCATCATGTAACATATTGTAAATGTCTCCATCATTTTAAAATGTATTGCTAGTAATGCATGACAATGGCTTTAATATGGAAACCAGACGACACTATGAGGATATACACCTATGCCCACCTTGGATACATCATCTGTGACATATTCCCCTTGTCTTAACTTTCTATGGCAGTAGACATCAAAAAGTCGTCTTTTACTTTTTCAATAAAATACAAACTAGAAGCCATTTTTTAAATTGTCACCTCTAATATGCTGCCAGTACATTATAACAGGAATTAGATATATTAAGTGTTCAAGCATTAACTATAGAAAGTCCACAACAATGTGAACAAAAATACAAAAGATATATTCTGTCTATTTAAAGTATACCATTTATATTATTTCCATTGGTCATAAGAAATCATTCTTTTTTGACAACCACTATTTTGTTCCTGTCAGACTCAGGGAAAGGTAAAAAATTAAAATAAATGACTGTTATATCATGAATATAATAGCAAAGTTATCCTCTACTTGTTTATTTCATGGGTATTTACTACAGCTAAAATAGAAATTGATTGCCAAAACATCCCCCTAATTGGAACAAAAAAATAAAATAGACAAATAAGCATGCCAATTTATCATATGAATAATAAATGATATCAGAAGATCAGTACATTTAAACCATCACGGATATTCCTTGGTTGAATTTCAGAGCTGTTGAGCATTTGGGATGGCTGTAAAAAAAAGTTGTTAGCAAGGTTTCCTCAAGAAACCTGCAAAAAACTAGAGAGTTGAGGCAGAGAAATCAAAACAACGAGTGAATTTGAAGATATATCCCAGAAAAGATAAGTAATGAATTCCTGAGATCAATCGTACACAAGAATGCTTCAACAGTTAAATTGTAGTTGTAGAAAACATTGCTTACTTTAAATTTCTTTTATTAATGACTAGTTATTAAGTAGCAGGCTTTAGAAATAAACCTAATTATGTTAAGACAATAAATAAGAGCTGGATTTTTATTTCTGCCTGAGCCTCCTTTTAAAAAACAAATTAGCAAAATAAAATGAACCAGTTATTCAAGCATACAGCTCTAACTGATAATCATCCTGACATAGATGGTTCTAGAAGTAGATCCCACTATTTACTGTGATCTTCAGTTCAGGCAGAATGTCATGGAAGCATGCCCCAAACATTTCAGGGTCATAACTAGTAGAAATTTTCTAGCTTCATCCTAGAGTTGCAGGAATGGTTCAATGTATGAAAATATATCAATGTAATCCACAATAAAATTAAACTGAAAGAAAAAACCATACAATTGTCTCATTAGATATTGAAAAATCATTTGACAAAATTCAACACTCCTTCATCATAAAGGTCTTAGAAATATCAGGGATACGAGGAAAATATCTAAGCATAATAAAAGTAATATATAGTAAGCTGACAACCAACATTAAATTAAATGGAGAGAAACTCAAAGCAATTCCACTAAAATCAGGAACAAGACAAGGTTGTCCACTCCTTCCATATCTATTCATCATAGTTCTTGAAGTTCTGGCTGGAGCTACAAGAGAAGAAAGGAGATCAAAATGATTCAAACTGGAAAGGAAGATGTCAATCTTTGTTATCTGCAGATAATGTAATAGTATACAAAAGTGACTCCAAAAACTATACAAGAGAACTCTTACAACTGATAAATGCCTTTGGTAATGCGTCAGGATACAAGATCAACTAAATAAAAAAATCAGTAGCCCTCCTATATACAAATGATAAAGAAGCTGAGAAAGAAATCAGAGAGACATTACCCTTCAAAATAGCCACAAATAACATAAAAGTCTTGGGGTAACCAAACAAGTGAAAGCCCTGTTTGACAAGAACTTTAAATTTTGGAAGAAATGAATTGAAGAATATACCAGAAAATGGAAAGGTCTCCTTTTGTTTCTTTAATTTTTGAGATTATAATTACATCATTTCCCTGCCTTTTCCTTCCTCCAAACCCTCCCAAATATTCCTCCTTGCTCTCTTTCAAATTTGTGGCCTCCTTTGTCATTAATTGTTGATTATAT
>NW_026068024.1:4474313-4507733 GCF_014885135.2 Alexandromys fortis | reverse complement strand
TTATCTATATGTTTCAGTTGTTTCAGTGCTGCCCATTTGGTATTGGATAACTAACTCTTTTCTGTGAAAGCTATTTCTCCTAGTCTGACCATTTATTATTTGCTGTAGTTTTTTTTTTTTTTTTTTGGTAGAATTGTGGCTTTGCGGTATTTCCTCATCCACTTTAGTATGTCAATTATTGCATTTCAGGTTCATCTCACATTTAGGCAACCATGTTGGTGAGACTTTATTTGTATAGCTTCTGACCTCACTAAGAGACAGACTCCTAGCAAACTCCCTACTCCTCTGAATCTTACAGTCTTACTCTCCTCTCTTGCACAATATTCCTTGAGCTCTAGGTATGGGAGTTGTTTGTATACTCATGCACTAGGAGTAGGCTATAGATTTCCTAGTTTATAGGAAGCAGATAATGTATGCCATTGTAGTTCATTTTTAAGTGTGGTACTCCATAACTTATCATTCTTGTTACTTATTTAAAGGTAATTTTTAATGGCAAATGCTTAATTCATTATACTTTTCTTGTTTTATGGCAGAGCCCAAGAATGTGGATCTGTTCCACCTTGATCAAAGGTCAGAAAGTTCAGGGAGCCAGGCGGTGGTGGCGCGTGCCTTTAATCCCAGCACTCGGGAGGCAGAGGCAGGTGGATCTCTGTGATTTCGAGGCCAGCCTGGGCTACAAGAGCTAGTTCCAGGACAGGAACCAAAAACTACAGAGAAACCCTGTCTCGAAAATTAAAAAAAAAAAAAAAAAAAAGTTCAGGGATATTCTTGTTCCTCAAGGTAATGTCAGGAGGTTTGTCCCATGGTGTGGCTGTCTACAGGGTGCTTGGCCTAAGGTATAGTCACTGTGTGTCCTGCCTAAACAACAGATTGCTTAACTCAGGATATAATTACCTGATATTTCAGGTATTAAAGGGGCAATTGCTTATTTGTTCCTTGTTTGTATCTTGCTTAAAAAAAAATCTTGCTTCCCCCCACCTTTTGGATTGGGATATATAAAGCATATGGAAAATAATCACTGCTGAATTCATTGGGTTGTCCTCCTGTCTATCCTATGACTCTGTCTATTTCTTTTGTGTCTCTGTATTTTTCTTTCTGCCTAACATTTCTAATTCACATGCCCCATCCCTGGAATGTATGTGCTGGACCCCAGCAGATGCTGCCCCAATTTAGGGCACTGACAGTTTTAACTATTTGTGGTTCTGTTTGCAGGTATAAAAACATTCTAGCATACTAAAGGCTTTGCTTTCTATAGTAAGCACTGACCCTGAAAATGCGCAAATAGTATTTGTGAAGAATGTCCAACCAAGCAAACTTTTGTGTCTGACAATTGAGTTTTTTTTTTTTGTTGTTTTTTTTGTTTTTTACAATCCCAGAATTTGGCTTCCCCATCCATGACTCTCAGATGTTATACGTATTTATAATGATCCAACCTCTTGAAATTATTTTACTGAAATCTATCAGAAACTTTAAACAAAGAAGTGGCTCTGCTTCTGTGTTTATGGAATAGGGACTTCTTGCCGAATCTTCTTCTGAAAGCAATTAGGAATCTTGGATTTGATTTTCACACACTTCCTGAGGGATTCACAGGCAACAAAGATAGCATAAGTGTGAATGATGTCTAAAATAGGACACGTACCAAGAGAGGTAAATGAACACTTCTTCTGGCTCTACACTTTGATCTGACTAATGACTGTTCAGAACCCAAAGAGACAAACAGAGCTTCCTATAGATCTATAGAAATAAGGGAAGGAAAATTGATGTTCGGAACCTCAGTTAGTAGGAAAAGTATTCTTAAACCCAGGAAAAGATCAGCACCTTTAGCAACTAGAAATAAGTGTTGGCTTTTGTCTGTCTTCTGATTGAGATGACTTTTCTTCATCTTACGGAAATTTTAATTTAGCATCGTAAATTTTTCCTCACAGTTTGTACTTGTTTTGTTAAAAATAGCTAGGCACACAAAGACAAAATTAGATCTAAAAGTGGAAGTCTTATGATTAAAGACAATTGAAACTAACATGTAAGACCACAGTTTGGGCACAGTAAGGGCAGCACAACTCTTCATGAATTTTCATGTGTGAAGACCATGACAACAAACAAAATAATTTGGTATGCATAGCTAGTAGGAAACTGGATACATATAATTTCCCAAAATAGGTAATTTTCTGTGTTGAAGAAAGGAAGAAATAATAAAAATAAAATGGTTTTACAACTGAAAAAAGTACAATATATTGGCAAATGCTTCCAGAAATCAGAGTTAATTCTACATCAGTAAAATTCTGAGGAGATATTGCCCCAGCGATAATATAACAAGGAAGGCAAAGCAAATAAAAAGTGGAGAAACAGTTTTAAGAAGTGTTGTTCAAATTAATGTTAGATTGGTTGTTAAGTGTGAGTTGGTAGACTGGGGAAATACGTTGACAGGGTGGGTGTGAAAAGCCAGGAAAGCAATAATGTTAGAAAATGCTTGAGGGATTGGTGGTCAACCAATTAATTAGCTGCAACACATGCTTGTGTGATTTCACACCCCTTGAAGGAGTAGCATGTGGATATGCCAAGGATGTCTCACCCACCAGCACCCCTGGAGCCCTTCCAGAAGTGAAGGAAGATCAGACAGTCATAGTCAAGGATGAAGATGATTAGTAGAATGTTCTGTGCTGAACAAATGAAGGAGTGCTGAGTAGAGGAAACTTAACATGACAGCCAGGAATAAATCTGCAATCCTGGTTACAATGTGATTTTTTATAATAATCAGTAAACCACCAGCGTAACTGCCTCCTGATTTTGTGTCTGACTTTATGAAGTAGTAACTGGGGATATGAAGGCAGAATTATAATGAAATCAGCACTATCCTATTCTGTCAGGATTCATGTGCTTCTGAATGAGTTTCTGGGTCTGCATTTTGTTTCCTCTCTCTATTTTTCTTTTGGAGCCAGGTTTTCTCTATTTCAAATCAGATGTTTAAGACCCTCATACTCAACTTCATCAAAGGGTTTGCTGATCATTGCTTAATTATCTGGGGCTTACTATTTCTTGTCTTTCATTCATTCTGTCTCCTTATTTGAAATTATCTTCTTTCAACTCCTTCTGAGTTCTTTATATTGTCCAGGATAGCCTGTAGGCCCACCCCATGCTACTAATTGACTGAGAGGCCAGGCAAATTGGAATGTATCAATCACCTATCTTACTTATGTAGCTTATGTTTGATATGACCAGTGGGAAGCACAGACACAGACTTGAGAATTGGAAAGGAAGAAATAAGATCTCCTCTCTCCCTTCCTCACTCTCCTCTCTCCACCCCTCTCTCTGTATGTGTGTGTGTGTCCTTCCTCAAAACCAACACTTTAATTCTATGTTAACCTTCTCCTTAAGTCAAAGCTATGGTTCTTCTATGACTCTTCTGGTCTATTTGAAGTCTCTTTATGTTAAATTATGGAACTGTGGGTTTTTCTGTCTTATATTTTGTAGTTTCATTGGGCCAGCATGTTCTATCATCCCTCTTTATTTCTTTATTCTACCTGCTCACTTTTAATAGATTCTTCTTTAGGTTTTCTTTAGGATGTTCTTTTGAGAATGGCCACAGTTCCTTAGATTGCAATGTCTCCCAGTTCTTACTTTAGGAATTGGTACTATTATCATTTGTGCTCTAGGCATAATCATAAAAAACTACTGCAATGAATTAAAAACCTTAACAGGACCAAATGCATTACAAGTAGAGTTATTTATCTTTAATTTGAGTTGATTTTAATTTTGAAGTTTTCTATTATAACTTAAGGACAGAAAGTTAATTATGAATCTGAGATCATCCTACTCATAGAGCAGAATCAGATTTGGGAGGGAGCTGAGAAAGCCCAGGTACAGTGGTAGAGTTGCTTTTGCTAGGTCATCAGTCCATCTGTGTGCAAATTCCTAATGGACATTGTGATAAAGGGCAAGCTTTTACTGTCAAACAGACATCCTTCTGCCAGTGTCACACTGTCCAAGGTCATGACTTTTCTGAGTCTGCACATATTCCCTGACAACTGACTATTGCAGGACCAGGTCTCAGCCATTTTGGTCATGACCTTTTGAAAGTTTCATCATGAGGTTATTCTAGGTTTTGGTTAACTCTCTATCAAAGTTCCATTGCCTATGCAGTGTTCATCTATTTCTCTATACACTACACACAGGTGTTGACCACAAGGGCACTTCCTATTAAACCTCCCAGAAGCTAAACTCCATTATGCAGCCCTCCTGTCAAAGATGGCAACCTCCGGAATAGTTTTCTTTCTACTTGATTATCAGTTACCAGCTGAAGCTGTCCTGTTCCTTCCCTTACCTGTTGTCACTATCAGGCTTGTTCCTTTCTTCCATTTGGGTTCTGTTGAAAATGTATTTCTGTATAACAATATGCAGTGCTTCCACAAATTTAACAGCATAAAATAAAGCATATTCCTTGTATGTCGCTTCTTCTCCACTAGAAGGAGGTTGTATTATTTAGTTGTGTCGTCAGTGATTTACTAACATGCAAACAAGTGCCAGCACGAATGAGACTTCATCTTTGGAGTTCATTTCTTTTTGAGGTTTTTGACACTCTTGCTGACTCGTCTCTAGAGGCCCCACACTTCTTTCTTGGGACCTCTCCAAACTAGGGCCTTACTTCCGGAGACCCACTAAAGTCTACTTTCATCAAGGTGCCATTCTATCACTTTGCTGAGCTTAGGCAAAAACAAGTAATAATAGATATTTATAGATCATGATGTTTCTCTCATATGCTAAGGAAATTCTTATCTCAAGTGATTATGTCTCCATATTAAAAAAAATAAAATGTTGGAAGGAAGTGAGAAAACCAGAAATTAACAAAATTACAAAATGGCAAGTGGATATGTACTATTGCTACTTAGAGTCAATGATGTGCCCATTATAATTTCAGGAATGGGAAAGGTGAGTGATGAAAGGAAGTTAGGAAAGGGAAAAAAGGAAAAGTCTTTGTGTTGTTGGGTTGTGTCATCCACACCTCAAAATATTCAAAAGCTCTGCAAATCCACTGAGCTGCAGCTGTCTTCAGTGCACAGTTTTCAGAGAACTGAGTCTTCCATTTTCTCCATTAGAAATGATAAAATGACATGTTCCCTCAAGGAATTAGTAAAGCATAGGTTTAATCCTAATATTTATTTTCAGGAAACAGTTGGAAAATTGTTAACTTTGGAAACTGCAAAGAAAAATTCATTCTCCTAAACAACTTTTCTAAAACAATCATGTGTGCCAGAGAATTAGATTCCTTCCCATCCCCAGAAGTTTTCTCTTTGATACCTGTGGCACAGTATCCCAATGGACAGACTCATTGGAATGCACTAACTCTGTCTTATTTTCCCTTAAAGACTGGTAACACATGGTGTCAAGCTCCAATGTATTAAAAACAATGCCTGCCCAACATTCACCATACTCCAGACATAGTAATTCTACTAATCAAAAATATCTGCTAAAGGAATATAAAGTCTGTTCTTGTGGGGAAAGGACACCTAAATTAAATCTTTTCTTGTAAAAGATGATCTGTGCTATTTATTTATAGGAGAAAGTTATACAAAATGGGAAGAAGTTTAGTGAGGTGATAAACAGAAGTCAAAGCTTGTAGGAGGTTGGAAAGTAGAAATTGAGTATAGTTAATGATTGATTTAGGACAGTAGTGGTATATTATCCCTGTGGAAGCACACCAAGTACAAACATGGGATGCATAAGTATGTGGGCAACATGACTATGACCATTCCTGAACATCCTGTGTGCATTGATGGCTGAACTGCATGCAGCGTACTGGCTCTGCACTGATCAACTCTAAATAAGTGATTTCTCATACATTTAAGACATAAAGAAGAGCACAAGAAACTGGGGGCTCAGGAGGTGTCATTTGCTGCTCTAGTAGAAGACCTGAGTTCAGTTCCCAATGCCCAGGTTAGGTGGCTTACAACTGATTGCAACTCCAGTTTAAGGAAATCCATGAAATACAGGCCAATGCTTATGGCACACAGTTGAATATAAGGAGGAAAAATAGCACAGATTTTACAGCCAGAAAGAGGTTTGTGATAAGTTGGTTGAACATAGATAAGGTATTATGGAATGGCCACATTTATGGAGCAAAATGCAAACAGGAAGTTTTCTGCATTCCTTTGATAGATGTATGCCATTTCTCACAGATTTGCTCTGTTAGCTTTCTTAGCTAAGTCTGATTCCCATCTTTTTTTTCTCCCCAGCAATGAATTTTTACTGTTTCTGGTTTGTGTCCTTGAAAACTGAAGACATTTTTTTGACAGATGACTTATATTTCCATGACTTATCTCCAAATCTGAATCACTTTGAGTTGTCCTTCAAGAGGCATATTGTGATTGAATGAAGAACAAATATTTTCTAATACCTGACACATCTTTTCTCTCTAGTGAAATATTGTAGCATTTTTCCTAATGTGTTTTCCATTCTAACAACTCTCATAGAACTTTATCTTCATACTGACCATATACTGTCACCAAACCGTCATATCTATTATTTATTTGATAATAGGCATGGATGTACTATATCCTTTATATCTACCTTGACTTTGTATTCAGAAGAATATGCTCTAGAGTTCACTAAGTGACTGACTGCCCTTAGTCTTTTCATTCATCTCCCTTAAGTGAACATTATCAAGTCTATAAGGCTGTTTGGGAAACATAACAATGTTACCCCAGTGAAATATGTTCCCATGAACATACAACACAAAAGAGCGAGGAACAATATACTTCATTGATAGCAGCTGAATTGTACCTGGGAATGTAGGTCAGAGCATTGCTTAATGACAGTAGGAGGCAGAGTGATCATGGACTGACTTGGAAAACATGATAAGAAAAGAAGAGAGGTCTGTTATTTTCTGAGGGGAAAGATACAGTGTGTATCCTAATTATACAAATGCAGTTCTTTTTCTTTTATCTTGAAGAAATGGACAGTTACAAAAGAGTTGGACAAGCGAAATGACTTAAAAATACTTTTTAAGACTGATAATACATGAACTAAGTGCATTTTATGGAATTATTATTTTTCAAGATTCTATATTTTCCAAAAAACATATTTAGGCAAAACATCAAGTCCAGCACAATTAACATGTATAAATCGCTGGGCAGTGGTGGCACACACCTTTAATCCCAGCACTCAGGAGGCAGAGGCAGGCGGATCTCTGGGAGTTCAAGGCCAGCCTCGTCTACAAGAGCTAGTTCCAGGACAAGAACCAAAAGCTAAGGAGAAACCCTGTCTCAAAACTCCAAAAAGAAAAAAAAAACATGTATAAATCTATGTAGTTAAATTCAAGAGTGAGAGATTGGGTCAGAAGTTAAGAGAGCTTACTGGACTAATGTAATGTCATGTTCCCAGAGTCCATGTGGTAGCTTACAACTCTCTGCAATTCCTCTTCTATGACATCTGATTGCATCTTCTCTTCTCTCTGGGTACCAGCACACACAGGTGAAACACTCAAGCACATAAAATAAATAAATAAATCTTTAAATATACTTGGGATATAATTCTGACTGCAGTAATAGTATTGGAGAACCATGATGCACTGGGTTAAGTTGTATCTTCCCACCCATTGTCAGAGTAGAAGTTTAGTTTACCATGGGAACAAACTTACTTTCATGGTAGTTCATTTCAATCCATATTAAGTTTGGGAGAAAGATAAGGAAAAGAGAGCAGACTGAGAACAAAGACAAGTAGATGACCTCATCATTGCAACAGAAAAGCCATGAGTGAGGGTACAGTGCTTAGTTAATTGAGAAGGAACCCCAATTCTACAGCTCACTGAGTCCTGCAGTATCAGAGCTCTGTATAGAAGTTACCTTTTTTTTTTTTTTTTTTTTTGGTTGTCACTGCACTTTTCTAGAGTCGAATAGAGGGCCATATAGGATAGATCCCCAGAGTCTACAGGGACTTTCTTTCCATTCTGTAGAATTTCATTTCTTATGGGGGAAATTCATTAGAAAATATGTTTCTCTTTCACTTGGTGTTGGCAATGGGAGTAAAGAGCACTGCTTCTGAGCAGCAGCCTACAGGCAGGAGAAAGGGGAAAGGATTCTAATATTATAGTCTTTCTATACTAGGGAATCTGTTTCCAAATTTTCTTTCAATCTGCTGTCAACAAATTATAGTCACATTAATTCAGGGACAGTTGCTCTCTGTATGATAAGTCAAATATGTTCTATTAATGATAAAATACCATAGTTCTTGTCATTCTTTGCTTTGTAAAATGGGTTTTGATTTCCCCTTTACTATTTTATCCTGAACATTCTCTCTTTCTGTTATTTTCTTTTAAAAATTTACATGTATACATTTGCTTAAGTAATTGGTATCTGTGCTCACCAATGTGTTTACAAGTACCCAGATGCAATTATCTTTGACCACTGAGAAATCTCTCTATAGATCTTTTGTTTTCTTTCTTTGTTTCTTTCTTTTTCTTTTTTTTTTTTTTTTTTTTTTTTTTTTTTTTTTTTTTTTTTTTTTTTTTTTTTTTTTTTTTTTTTTTTTGAGACTGGCTTTCACTGTAGTTTTGGAGCCTGTCCTGGAACTAGCTCCTGTAGATCAGGGTTGTCTTATTCCTCCTCTCCAACTTCTCCTAGGAACAATTCTCCCAACTCTGAAGATGATAGCCTTTTTTTTCTTTGAGTATTTTTGTTACATATATGTATATATAATACATATATGTATATATATGTACACATATACAGATATATGCATAAAACATAAACAAAACCAAGTGAATCCATTTTTTTTTTGGTGTTTTGTGTTTATGTGGCTTCATGGCTGAACACCCTGCACTGGTCAAACACTGGGAAATAATAATCCTACTAAGAATGTTTCTCCCAGCAGTCAAGAACTGCTTGTAGTTCTTTATCCGGGGTGGGACCCCAAGGAATTTTCCCTTTCTGTGTTAACATGTCCACTATATGACAAAGACATTTCAGTTTTGTGAAAGGCATGGCACTAAATCATAGGACAAGTGTTTTAAAATAATTTATTCTTTTTGATTTTTTGGGTATGCTTGCATAGATGAATGTATGTGTGCCACATGTGTTCTGTGCCTTCGAAGACCAAGAGAGAATATAGTTTCCCTTGAAACTGAAATTACAGTTGCTTCTGAGCCCCCATGAGGGTCCTAGGAACTGAAGCAGACTGAGACACTTCTCCTTACAAACACGAACATTTTTCATGTGTCCAGTAGCTCAACCACATTCCCATGAGTAAAGAATCCAGGGCATATATGACTTTTTTTCAAGTGGAGAAGCACAAAAATGTGTGTTTGAAATGAAATGTACACTCTCATGTTTACTTTATGAAATGAACTGTACACTATTATATTTTCTCTTCTATTACCACATATTTATAAACCTTAATATATCCTCAAACCAAAATAGAACACATTAAGAAATAAGAAATATGTTCTCAAATGGAACCATAAATTGTTCTTTTTGACAATTATATTAATTTAGTTATAATAATTGATTTAAATGTCAAAGGATAAAGTATATTCTGAATTCTTAGTATTTTTAGCTGGACTTTAAGACAAGAAGGTAAAATTCATTGTTATAATTAAAGTAAAATAATGGTTATTTCTAAGATAAATTAGGATAAAAATATTCCTATTTAGTAATAAGAATTGTTTCAGAAAAATGAAGATTTTACCTTGAAATTTACAGACTTTCAAGCAATTTACAAATGGTTGATTAAGGGGGAAATATCCATTAATATGCCTCTTTTAATCATTTAGTAACAAATTCTATGTTTCCTGATTTATGTTTCTATTATAGCACAGGGCCTCTCAAATGTATATAGCACTTGTTACTTTAAACATTTAGTAACTACTGTGTACACATCAATGTTTTAAAAAATTCAAGTATATCATAATGACTTTATTTGAAGATTTAAATAGCTTCAGTAAGTGATAATAATAATGCATACTGTAGACTATGACAGCCTATAAATTCTTGGCCATAAAAATTAACTTAAAAATATCATCTTACTGCAGAGTTTTTTTTAAAGCATAAACGTTTTTAAAATCTTAGGATGTATTTAACTTAAAAGAAAAATAGCCAATACATATTGATAATAAATGCTTACAAAGCTCATCATTATTTTTCTGTTAAGAGATACTGGTTTCTTGTCATCAGTTTGCATAATGATGTTTTACAATCATGAGTAAAAAAGTTCTAGAAACAAGCACCCAATGCAAGCTCCCTACAAAAGAACGCCTTCATGGTCACTGCTGTGGAGATGCATTCTCATGGAGTTGGAAACTGTCCCACTCATCTGAGTATGAATTTGGTTACTATTCGCCTACTTCTGAGAGCTTATGTTATATTCCTAAAGCATACTGCAATTTGACAAACGGGAACCAGGTGATCTACTAGCTATGGAGGCACGGGCAGTGCTCTTAATTTTCCAACTGGGAAAACAGAGACCAGAGAAATACTTTATAATGAGATACAAGATATCCATAAACAGTTGTGACCAGGCCTCCCCATCATTATTCCTTGTTGCTCGTTCTTTTTCCCAAGGAGGGTGACACAGCTTAAGAAGACACATGTTAAATCCATTTAAGTATGTATGTATGTATGTATGTATGTATGTATGTATGTATGTATGTATGTATGTGTGTATGCATTGATTGATGAATGCATGCTTGCATGCATCTATGTATGTATGTATGATTTCATCTTCAATTTTTATTTATTTATGTTTAATCTTTAACTCCAAGTACTCCCTCTTCACTCAAAGTGCCCCAGGGCTGTTGTGTGGGCCCAAGAATAAGTCTGAACATGTGTGTTTTGTCACCTCTTCCACGGCAGTAAATGAGAAACCCCACAACCATTTTACTTGTCACACTCCCACAGTGATTTTTACAGAAAAATAATGAAAGCAGGGAATGTGAGATGGTCCCTGAGTTCCCTCTCAGCTCTCACATGCCATGATTCTACCATGCTGACAGCAGAATAAATGCCCACAAACAGCACCAGAACAAATTAACCCACCTGATGAGAGCCAGTTCCCCAGCTGTCATAGGACTGCCAACGTTGCGTTGCTGACAGAGTTCTCTGCATGAATTCACAGATGGATATAATGCTGAGAAAATTAAACAACTGGATCTTTCCTGCTTTGTTATATTAGTAACACTATACTCACAGTTGTACTGACCATGAGAAGGAAATATGTTGCAGAACTGGGTCCATCTCCTGGAATTCAGATCCATGATCATCCTGACTGGGGCAAGTTCCTTTCAAGGATGCCCACAAGGTGGAGGATTCAAGTTCTTGGTGATCTCTGCCTGAGTGCTCTATACAAGGTTTATAACCATGAGTCTGACACATAGGCTTTGAGCTCACAAACCTGGAAAAAGTCTGTCAGTCTCCCATTAACTCTTTGTATGGCAATAGGTCAAATGAAGGATTGTTTACTTTGGGGTAGCTTGGAGCATCTTGGAGGAAGTGCAGTTGATTTATTCAATGACATAATGCTTATTAAAATGGTGTTTTAATGAAATTATTATGCATTTTATTTCACACCATTTATATTATATTTTCTTTATTCATGTTTTGATTCCAAACATAAAACAGAATAATGAACTGATGTTAACATATTAGAGAAATCTAAAGGTTCATGCTTGTAATATAATTTTCATATATAACATAATAAATATAACATAATTTCCATCATTATATCTTTACATTGCAATGATCATCATTGCAGAAATTTTTATTTACACACATAAATTATAACAACATTTCTAACTAAATTAGATAATATAATTTTTGTGGACAAGAACATTTTCAGTTTAGTGTGACTAAATAATTGTAGTGATTTGTACAATGCCTTAAAATGTTTACCATTCTATAATTACAGTATAAAATTGAAATTAAATAGACTAAGGAGCTATAAATATTGAGTTTATGAGTTGATATATAAATAATTGCTGTTGACCTAAAGCAGTAGAGCAGAAGGGAATATCAAATAAATGATCAGTGCCAGATATTTATAGGTTGGTCATAATGGGTTGATGTGTGGCCTTCTACACAAACAGAAACAAATAGAAGTTTATGTTAACAGTTCCCATAGCTGCATGGAATTTGTGAGCTACCCTCTATCACCAAGTTTCCCTTCATTCCTATTTTAACCTTTTCTCCTATGTTAGGACTTTTTTCTTTTCTTTGTCTTATCGTTGAGTCAGTTTATAAATTATTCCTTATTTTCTGACTCCAGACTCTGTGAATATACACTTTATTGACTATGATAGACAGAAGAATTAGTCAGAATCACCTGCGTGGTCCCAGAGCAGTCTCTGAGTTTTAGAAAGCAGGTGCAACCTAGAAATAGTGACATCTCAAGACATCAAGTATTCAGGATTTGTGGGAATATTTTATGACATTCTTCCCTCTATAGTGTCTACCAGAGCATCAGAAAGGTCTGCAACCACTGCCAGAATGTGATTCCCTGATGAAAGCTTCCCAAACATCCCTCTGGTGTTCTGATTTTCTTGTAGTCTGCAATCATGAAACAAGCCTCATATCCGACTTGTCACTGATCTCCAGCCTCTTTGTTTTCTATTTTCCAGCGTTACCTGTGATTAACAGTGCCTTTCTATCCATTTGAAAAGCCAATAAATGTGCTAACATTCCTCTTAATTTTGGCTTCTGTCTTCAGATGAGTAGGTTATTGTGTTAGTTCAATCACATTGCGATGATTAAAGACACCATTAAAGAGTTTATCGAAGTGCCCGTCTGGAATCAGACTGATCATATGAATTCTTAATGCCCTAATTTCGTGACACTGAAAGTCGGAAAAACCTGTGAAGCATGAATTCTTTTCTTCCCTAAAGTAGAAATATATTATGATAGCTTGAGTATGCTCACACATGTGTGTGTGAATGTTAGATCAAACATTATAAACAAAATAATTAGAATTGTCTATGACACATAGAACTCAGTAAATATGGCCACACCTCTAATCACCAAACTTGTATTCAGATATTTCTTATGTGGTGAGGATAAATTAGTAGAGGTAATGGGGCTTAAAGGGAGCTAAATCTGCACTTCTACCCTTGCCATTTTATAGAAGGGTGAACTTGAACTTTTTATTAATCCTGGAGCCTTAGTCTAATCAATGACACACTGAAGTAATGGGTAAGTACTTATTCTCAGCACAATGACATTATAAAGGTATGCAATTTCAACATGAGTGGTCCTATAAATGACTTGCACATGAGAATTTGCTTGGCAGCACTATATTCTACCCATCTTTCCTGTTGTCTGGGCAACCAGAAGGGTATCCTCCTATATTCCAGAAAACCTTTATCACCACCTCTTCAATTTCTTTGATATTATGTTCCACCATTGTTTTTTAATAGCATCCAGATTATCCTGGCTTCTGTATGCATTGCACAAGTAAACAGAATTTGAACTATACACATGTGCTGCTAGATCTTAAATTTTTAAGTTCTTATTTCTGACCTCTAGAATTTCAGCTGTTTTTCACCTTCTTCGTGACCTATGCACTCTCATTCCCCACTCCTATTCCCCTCATACTCTCCAACCATCTTCCCATGTGCACTTCCACTGGTTTTCCTCATCTTTCCTTTGACTTATGCAAACAGTGTATCTCCTGGCCCATTCTTTGTATCCAGCTTCACTGTTTTTTTCTTTTTAAATCTCAGTCTCTCTTCCAGGAACAATGTCCTCACCACTCCCTTGAACTTGCAGAAATCATATTCATTTGCTAAGTTGAGTGTCATCATCATGTGATTCTGGAAAAGTCTTTGATTTCCTGATTTGATATGGTACCTTGTTTCTTAGAATTGCCAAATTTATTATTGATTTTACTTATGTACTTGATATTATTGAAAGTATCTGTGAAAAGAAACTGTGACCTAATCATTTTTGCACTACTTATGATATTGATATAGGTACTTAGGATAGAAGATTAACCACATGAAGAAGTCATAAATACAATTAATGTCAATACAAGAACGTATTAAAGATTTTTTTTACATAAAAATTAAATTCTGTCAATTCTGTCCCTTAGTCTTAAGTACAATCCTTTTTACACTTCTAAGTCTCTTAAAATTACTGAATCTAGAAAGTTCTCCAGTTAATTGTTTTTAGGGGAGTCTAGTTTACATGCCTAAAGCGAAACAATGAGAAAAATTAATATTAAATAAATGCTACTGAATTTAGAAGATGAATTTTCTCTAACCCGTGTTTGACTTTTCTTTCTCAGATATGACCGCTCCACATTTCTAAAGATAGAAATTGGCCACAATGGTCAATTCAATCCAACTATTATCCATCACATTTTAATGGCAAATCAGTAGGTCTTTGGAAGAGTCTTTATATATGCACACATACATCGAATCATATTAACATTTTTCATCTTCACAAGATGTTGGGTAAGGAAAGTACCTTCAATCTTCTGAACTGGCTAAAGTGTCCTTAAATCTGCCACTAGTTTGCCTGACCAATGTACTGCCTCTCCAATGGTGAGTGCTTCCTTCCGGACACTCAGCACATCAGCTATTTACATCTAACTCTTACTCTGTGAGCTTTTTTTTTTTCTTTTTAAGTCAGACAATGAGTTCTGAGTGTCCTTTCCTGGAAGAATGCATGGCTTCCCCATAGGTTGTGTATGTAACTGGGCTTGACATTGTGTGATGATATCTTGTGACTGGACAGATGAACAGGAAATATCTGTTCCAAAAGATTTTCCTTTGACTTGCTTCACTTTTCTTCACACTATGTATGCCCCATTAAGTGGGCTGAGGTATTTCATGTTCCTAGTGCTTAATGTTATGAGAAACAAAAAACTTGCAATACTTTTCATTATGAAATTCAATTTCTTCAAGCAGGCTTGGAGGACTATGAGTAATTAGCAGACAGGAAAGGAGAAATCTGTGAAAAAATGTCTCAAAATGAACAAAATATGTTATCAATATTAAAGAATCATTATGTAATCTTAAGATAAGAAAAATACTGACAGAAGAAATTAAAAATGAGAAATCAGAAATTCATTTGAGCAATTATAAATCAAGAATAGAAAGGAAACTTCTGTATTGCATACAGTTTCTCCTCCCATTTTGCTGTTGGTCACCCTTTCTGTTAAGAGTCATGGTGAAAAAGTGAAGACTGGACATAGAGTATCAATTTTCTTTTAAAGTTCTATTCTCACATATACTAGTATCAATAAAAATATAAAAAATAGTCATTGTTGTGCAACATATTATTGCTTGTTTCATACTCCTCATTTACATTTTATTTGTGTTCTTATTCCCAGCATTCTGTTGAGTTTTATGAACTTTAGCCTCTGTCTTATCCTTTCTTCTAGTGAGATTTCCTAGACTTGCTAATGAATAATCTCTAGTATCAGATATAACTAGAATGACTTTTAGACATGAAATAAAAGGCACAATGGAAAATTCCCCATCCTATTCCCTAGTCTCAGAAAGGGTCTAGCAATGAAAGGAACATAGATTAGTCCTCAATGTCACATTTTCAAACTGGGTTAGATTTTTCATGAATACCCACCCTTGGTTTCATATAAAAATTTTTTTCAATTTACATTTTGAAACTTTGCCATGCATTCAGCATTGGTGTAAATCAAATGAACTAAATTTAATAAATTGTTATTGATTTCTTACTTAGGTATCCTAATTTGGCACTTGATTCCATGAGAATAATATAAGCCTACTACTACACTGGAGCCTAGAAAATACCGTATTAGTGCAACATTCCTGTGGCATTTTTGATTTATGCATCTTTACTCATAGCATTTCATTTTATTTGATCCTCTTGGCATTTTTGGATAACAAGGGTCATAACATACATATATCATAAAAGAAGAAAATAACTTTAGGTGGCAAAATAAATTTTCTCAAGCTTCTTAGCAATAAGAGACAGGCCTCGAGTAGTGAATAGAAAGATCCAGTTTACAACTTTCTATAAAATATAGCAATCCTTATATTTAAATTATATCATGAGACTAAGGAAATCTGCTTTTTTATACCCCCAAAGTAAGTATTACCATCATTTTTATTAAAGCTGTACCTATCACTCATCATAAAGGAGAGACAGGGAGAGATGGTGGGGGAGAGGGAGAGGAGAGAGGTACAGTGTAAAGAATCGATGTAAAGACTGTTTGACACTCTCCATAAAATATTATTGTTGTTTCTCAGTCTTATCCCAGAGGGATAGTTAAATCAAAGAAGCACTAATTTATATGTCAGACCAATAGTGCGGTCTAGCAGAAGATCAATTTAAATGGACATTTATTCATTGAGTTTTATTTTTGAAGCGACACTAGTAGAATACGAACCATTTCATAAAAGCAACAGCCATCTCTTTCTCCGCTCCTCTGATTTCTTCTATGATCCACTTTAGCTTAACACAAAGGCAGAGAAATGTTACAATATCTCTTTGTCATTTGCTGTAAGTATCGCCATTCCTCTCCCTTTTAAAAGCCCGGCATGATATTTTAGATGATAAATTTATTCACATAGAACTCATCAGCATTATCTCTCCTTACCACAGCTGATGAGCAAATCCATGAGGAAATGACCACATTGCTCAACACTAGCATTTTTTTTTATCTGCGAACAGCATTTAATATTTTTAACTACTTGTCTCTTGACTTCACTTTCCCCCGACGTTCCACTCTGTGTTGTCTTCTCTTCCTCTCTCCACTTCTTTCATCATTTTGTGCTATGTGCTCTTAAGTATACCATTACCTTGAAGTTTTATCTTTTATCCTGTGCTGATGGATTTCAGCTTCTGATATTATATCCATTTTCATGATCTTATCAGTTATCTATTGCAAATGACTTCTTAAATTGCATATTTAATTGAATTCTCCATTACACTCAATTCACCTACATACCTACTAGGCACTGTCATCTTCCATATTATTACTGATAATTTTGTGTCTTAAGAACTGAGTATCTCATTTCACCTTCAAATTTATTTCACTCAGTGTGATAGTCTCTCCTGATATACTTTCAATCCTCCAGTCTGGAAACTCAGGTTTTAACCTATATTCCTCCTCTCTGTTCCTCTTTATTTTTAAGTTCTTACAACTGTTTCTAGACTATGGCTATTGCTTTTGTAAATTTTCAATTACCTTCTTGCATTTATTTACACTACAGTCACCAAATGGTGTGTGCCTGTTGGTTTTAGATTTAATTTAGTTAATTTTGCAATCATACACACACACACACACACACACACACACACACACACACACACAAACCCACACACCTCATTATTCTGTGCCTATGAGAAAAAGCTGTCATTATCACTCAGTGTATTATAAGTCTGGCATACAAGTCCGGCAGAAGTGTTCATACCCAATTACCTATTTCTTCAGATTATGGTCCAGATCAAAGACTGTATTTTGTATAGACATTTTGTCTAATTTCAACTCAGTAGCACATGTTATTTCCTCATGTATACTTTTTCATTTCAATAATGTAATATGCAAGCTCATTTTATTTCTTACATTTTGTATAAGCCATTACTGACCATACAAAATCACATTTGTGTGTCTTACTATGGGAAATGATTTGACTTTCTTTAAGTAACAACTCAATTTTCATTGTCCTTTATATGTGTGAAGATATGAATATCTTTACTAATTTATGAAATACTTAATTTCTGGAGTTATAAGTTAATCTATTCCTTTTTTTTTATTTTTGAGACAGGGTTTCTCCATAGCTTTTTTGGTTCCGGTCCTGGAAGTAGCTCTTGTAGACCAGGCTGGCCTCGAACTCACAGAGATCCACATGCCTCTGCCTCCCAAGTGCTGGGATTAAAGGCGTGCACCACCACCGCCCGGCTTAAGTTAATCTATTCTTATAGCTACCATAATACCTATTTCAAGTAACATTTGCACTTAATAAATAATTGGTTGATTGCCTATAAATAAAATAAATGCTTAATGTAAGTTATTTTTTGTCACTAAGACATGTACTCATGGTTTTAAAGATCATTAGTGAAAAATGTGCTTTTTGATGATGTCTCATGAGTGATTTATAATCATTTTAGACATTCAATCTACTGAAAACAAACGAAAATCAATTAATCACCTTCAATTAGTTTGGCAGTTTATCAAATAGATGATAAACAAAAGACACTGAGCCAGTGTCTGGTCCCCTAATCCAAGGCAGCTTTATCTAGACTGATTCCAATCACACAATTTTTCTGAATAATCGACAAGTAGCAAGACTTTTTCAACTTTATTATATTTAGGGAAGGTGAGTAGAGTAACATAGAATACAGAATTAAAGGTCTACCTCCTGTGAAAGGTGAGAAGCAGTAGCTGGGTTATGGGCCAGTTACATCATAGAGCATTGTATATACTGAACCAACATATTTTAACTAGATTGTTGCTCTGACCACAACAAATGTTTCATATTTTAATTGAACAACTTCTTCTTTTTAAAATTAAGTCTGTAACTGCAGAAAGTAGGAGATGCATTTTTTTTTATTTCTGAATTCTCAGCTCCTTTCAGTTTGGTGTGTGAATTTTGGGTGTATCACATTCACTTTCACTTGCTCTTGGTATATAGGAGAAGAGTGTCTTGCTCTAGGACAGGGGAAATATTACTGTGGTAACAGATGCAGCTTAAATGAGATAAACTCATGTTAGCATGAACTGATAATTCAAGGGGGAAGTGAAGGAACCCTCACATTTCCATATACTGTTCTATCCTACTCTTTCTTCCATACTTATTCGATGTAAAGATGATCTTTTGAGTTCTGTTGAGACTGTTCCCATGATGACCTGAGTAATGTCATCTTACATCTTTTCCAAAATTGAGCAAAGCTGTAACTTGTAAATATGTCCATCATTGTCTTATGCTTTCTAGTGCTATGATGAAACACCATGACCAAAACAAAGTTGATGGGGGAAAGTTTATTTGTCTATCACTCCTACATCTTAGTAATTGAAGAAAGTCAGGGCAGAAAGTTGAACATGGCAGGAAACACTGGGGGAAGGGCAGGGAAGACTGTCAAGGATGTTCTGCTATACAGTTGGAGATGAGACTGGGGCGTTGGATCTAAGGGAAATGGAGAGAAATGACAATGTCTGTAGGCAGCCTAACTGGTTTTCTGGCATGAGTTGTTGACTGCTTTTGATGGGCCACATCACTTAATATACTACTGGTTTTAAAAGACAAATACTATTATTCCGATTATCACCAAATAATCTAAAAGTAAGTTTTAATTTTTGAGACAGGGTTTCTCCATAGCTTTTTTGGTTCCGGTCCTGGACTCTAAAAGTAAGTTTAAATTTCTAGTCTCATACCTAGTAACTTTTGAAAATAAAAATACAAGCTTCTTATCATTATAATTACCCTAATTCCACTGGCTGTTGTTATGCAATATATAATTTGAGGTATATGCCTATTTATGGACCCTAGTTGTACTCTATATCTTTATTCAAACCTACCTTTTATATTGGAAAATAATTCCCTAGTGGAATGATGTAGGTGGGTCTTCTGTCTATGTGATACTTTCATTGGTTAATAAAGAAACTGCCTTGGCCTTTTGATAGGTCAGCAGCTTAGATAAGTGGAGTAAACTGAACTGAATGCTTGGAGAAAGAAAGCAGAGTCAGGCAGATGCCATGAAGCTCCAGCCCAAGATGGACGTAGGTTAGAATCTTCCCAATAAGCCACCACCTTATGGTGCTACATACATTAATAGAAATGGGTTAAGCAAAATGTAAGAGCCAGTAAGAGGCTAGAGCTAATGGGCCAGACAGTGTTTAAATGAATACAATTTGTGTGTTGTTATTTTGGGTGTAAAGCTAGCTGTGCAGGAGCTGGGTAGGACAAAAAGCAGGCCTGCTCGTCTCATCACTACAGTGGAGGAACTGTCATCTTTGAGTTTTTATAAGAGCAATTAAGGTGATTCTAAAAATGGCAGATGTGATCTAATTGGTTGAGACATTTAAGCTTCTGTTGGCCAAATACAGGAAGCTTACTAGTTTTTAAAGTTTATTTTATGATGTGAATCCCCATGTTAACTCAACTAGATCAGTCATTCTCAAACAGGGATGGCATCATCTCATGGGGATGACATAGCAAGACACTGTTCCCAATGTTGTTATAGAAGGTATACATTCCTGTTTACATTTATACTTTGGGGATCTCAGGTTAAAACTACACAAAGCACATATTAGCTCAACCATTAATTATCTAGTTTTGTAGGAAAATTGGTTAACACCTTTTATAGGTGCACTTTCTGCTTTGACACATAATTCAGGGTCTCTCACAGTGTCAGTCTGTTCTTTGAACAATTACTTTATTTTCCTATAATTCAATCACATAAAAATGTAATAGGTATGAATAACATTTAATTAAATAATTAAGTATTTTGCAGCAATACATATGATTCTTGTTGACATGGAGTACTTAAAATGAGCTTCAGGGACCACCAGCATGATGTCCTATTACTGGCAAGAAGTGTCTGGGGTTAACACTCTCTGCATCTAGCCAAGGCTGACAGCCTTGTCGGCTCCATTGTGAAGGCGTCTGCCTACACAATTACAGCATGTAGTCTGCTTTAGCGTCCCACAAAAGCAGTATTGTGCTGGATAACTGCTTTCAGCATCCCTGCTGGCAGAGAAAATAAGCAACTTATAACTTCTCTGCGGTGGCACTACATGTTGAATGGTGCCCACCGTGGCTTCTCTCTGGTAAATGGTTCAGCTAACTTTTGACTTTATCTTATGTCATGTCATATTGATTCCAGCATGAAGTTGCTGATGAGAGACAAGCCTGTTTTTCCCCTTACTACAAAACTTCTTATTACTCTTGATAGGTGAAAAACCTCTAAATCATTGGTTTGACATAGAAGAACATGTTTTATGGGTGTGTATACTGATGAAGATACCACCAGCAGTGCATCCTATAGGTTCATGGTCCCCAATATCACCATGCCAAACATGCTCACTTTACTGTTCCTTTGTCCCACTTACAGCCACCCTTCCTTCACTGGCCTAAGTTAGAGACCACTAGCCTTAATTGCGCCTACAGTTACCTAATAGCTCTTTTTATTCCACTACCCTGATCATGATTCATCCTTATTGTCCTCTCTATTTTCAGTTCTAGCATTGAGAATCTTTGTTTATCAAATTGCAGATGATTATAACTTAGTCTCTACATTTTTGGTCTCCTTTTCAACCGTATTTCACAATTTCCTTCTAAATTTATAGATATAGTTAACTTCAAAACTATATCTGGTGTTCTTTTGGAGACAGCTATCATTGCATCTTTCTAATTTTGGTTATTTAAATTTATTTTTAGAAAACTATTTTTTCCCATTTTACATACCAATCCCAGTTCCCACTTCTTCACTTCCTACCATTCCCTTTACCTTCCTCCCTGCCAACATAACCCCCATCCACTCCTCAGAAAGGGTAAGGCTTCCCATGGAGAGTCAGTCTTGTGGCTGGAGCAGACTGTTGGCCACTGGCAGTGAGACCAGGATTTATCCCTACTGCTTGTTCTGGCATTTTGGAACCTATTGTCTTTGGAGGAATATCTTGCTTAGCCTAGATATAGTTTGGAGGCCTTGGTCCTGCCTCAAAGCACTGTGCTAGATTTTGTTGACTCTCATGGGGTGCATCTTTCTTTTTAAACATGTAATCATTAAATCATCCTCTATTACCAGTAGAGCAAAATCCAAAGTCCTAATCGATAATCAGGGCCCTTTACAAGCTGAGTCTCCACATTCCCTTCTGTTTCATAAATTGATTCTCTTGTTTCATTAAGAAACTGTACAGCTTACCTTCATAAAGCATATTGTTTCACATGTCTTATTTCCCTTATATCTTCTTTGCATGGGGTATACATCTCTTTTCCTTCTTCACTAAACAAAATCTGTTGAAATACGTGCGGCGGGGCTGCGTCCCCAACACCCCAGCTGCTTGGCTAGCTCATGCCCGAAATAACAACACACAAACTGTATTCATTTAAGAACTGCTTGGCCCATGAACTCTAGCCCTTACAGGCTAATTCTCGCACCTGGACTAGCCCATTTCTAATGATGTGTGTAAGCACCCCAAGGTGCGCTTACCGAGAAGATTCTAGCCTAAGTCCATCCTGGTCGGAGTTTCATCGCGTGTGCCTGGGAGAGCAAAGCAGTGCCTCTGCTCCAGAGAGCAGAGCTGTCGAGTCTGTCCGGGAGCAGAGCAGAGTCTGACCTCACTTCCTCTTCTGCCCAGAATTCTATTCTGTTTACTCCTCCCATCTATGTTCTAAGCTATGAGGCCAAGCAGTTGGTTTATTATAATTAACCAATGACCTTCCTCCATCAAAAATCTCATTAATAGTGAAGATAAATATTAAATTATACAATGCATAAAAAGTTCCTTGATCTACTTGAATGAACCAAAAAGAGTAAAGCAGTATTTCTTCAAAACAGATGTAAGACATTTTACCCGCTGGCAATTTGTTAGGTCCATTTTCTTAAAATCTGTGTCTATGAGAGTGGGATGTTTTAAAGAGACAGGACTGACTAGACAGAAGTTTATACAGTGGAAATAAAGGCCTCAGCATTCTCAAGAAGATCTATACCCATCCTAACCCTTCAGGTTTGTCTTGGATTGTTGACAATGAGTTGACAATCTATTGTTGACAGGTTGTCCATAGAAGGGATGAAATATGAAGACAGGTCCTGGATTACCAGTAAAACAGCTTCCAATTTCTGAAAAACTCATACCTTTTTAGAGGAAAGAAGGTACCACTTTGATCTTTATGTGTTTTATTTTTATACACATTTTGGAGACAGTCTGGTTATATTGTTTACTAGGTTCTAGAGATTATATGTAACCCAAGCTGCCTTCAGACTAATCCTGCTTCTACTGACCAAGTGAAGGATTATAGGCATGGGTACTATGCCTAGCACAACTCTGTGCTTTTACAAACAGAAGTCAGGAAGTTCTGCAATGAGGACCAGGCCATCTGAGGAGATCTGTGCATGCCTTGGTCTCAGTATTTACTATACAACTTTGCAGTTTGAATAATGACTGTGGGGTTCCATCTTTCTGCCCACTAAAATAGGCCAATGATTTTAAAGGGAATATGTTTAGGGTTTGGTTCATGGATCAAGAAAGGGTGAAATACACAACACACTGCACTCAACTACATTGTGTTGTTCTTTATTTTTATCTGTGATAGGGTAACTACTTTTAGACAATCAATGGACAGCCATTTATTCCCATAGTCAATTTCTATTTTTAAATGTGATTGACTTACATTTCACTATAATTAAAATAATAAGATTAAAATACTACAGAATATTCAATACACAATATTTATGTTTCTTATTAATAAAGGAATTGCTTTTTTATAACACCAATAGCATGTCACTGTATTTTATGAGGGAGCAAAACCTTGTCATACAACACCTATAACAAATGAATGAAAATAAGAGATGGAAATTATTCATTTTTAAAACATTACCAAGGCTATTTTAAAAAGAACAAGCTTAATATTAGCTTTAGTGGTTGGCAGCGTACTTACATTCATTTTAACTTCTAAAAGAAATCATTACTATAGTATCAGAGGCATTGAAACAAAGAAGCTGTGACCTTTGTATGTAGCTCATTTAAACTGCTCATTAGATGATAAAATATAATTAGTTCATCATTTTGAATGGAACTATTCGGGAAATGTAATAGAGGGAGTTTTACTAACAATATAGTTAGCATAGCATATAATTATTCATTTACGGCTTATACCATTCATCATTGATCAGTTGTTGTCAACACTATAATTTAATTTTGAACATTGTCTACCTTTTCTTTCTGTAACTTGCTATTCAAATCTAAGCTCTTTATGATTTTTTCTAAATTATTACTTGTCTTATAATTTTAAATGCAAGGCTATAATAGGGAGAAAAAACTTTCTCCCTTTACTTATCTTTAAAGGCACATTGAAGCCTTTTGGTAGCAGATTCTACTGTGTATGAAATATTTTCTGTTAGAGGCAGATTTTCATGAAACTGTGAGTAATCAGAGTATTCATAATCTGAAGAACAAAGGCAAGTTTGAAAGTCAAAAGTATTAATGCACTTTGTTGCTACTACCAAAGACTATTTAAGCTATAAACAGGAGAGAGCTGTTTAGCTCTGGACCAAGTTCTAGGTGCAACCTTTGGAGATGACCTTAGTGTTTTTCAAATTTCCCAGATAACACCCAAGGCACCATAGCCCTGTCCTTTATAGAACATCCTCTCTAGAGATAACTGACCCACCCACTAATCCTTTATTCACATGGATGGATTTATCCATTAAAGAAGGCATAACCCTAATTAATATCTTAAGGGACCCACTTCTTATTATCTCTCACTGGAAAATAAACTACAATGTAAGTTCTTTTTGGGAGCAATCCATATTCAAATGGTAGCAATAAAGAAGACTTAGAGTCACCAAGAAACTACAGAATGCAAATATATCTGTCTATCTATCTATCTATCTATCTATCTATCTGTCTATCTGTCTATCTGTCTATCTGTCTATCTGTCTATCTGTCTATCTGTCTATCTGTCTATCTGTCTATCTGTCTGTCTGTCTGTCTGTCTGTCTGTCTGTCTGTCTGTCTGTCTGCCTGCCTGCCTGCCTGCCTGTCTGTCTGTCTGTCTGTCTGTCTGCCTGCCTGCCTATCTATCTATCTATCTATCTATCTATCTATCTATCTATCTATCCATCTTCTCCTGAAGCTATCAGAAGGAGTTTGTCTATGATGCTACATAATTCCTTGATTTATACTGTGCCCTACAGAAATACAAAAGCTAAACATTTTGATGATATTTTAAGTTCTAGGAAACAAAACCACACACTGATGCTTTTCTAACCTGTTACTTTTACAAAGTTTATCAAAAATTCTATTCAATATCCTTATCAGAGATACCCTATGCATTTATAGCTGAGAAATAAACTAGTGAAATGTTAGCAGCCTATGTTTTTTTTTGTTGTTGTTGTTGTTGTTGTTGTGATGCCCCATTTTGTAGTTTGACTGACACACTGACCCTCTCTTCCTGGCTACTGTTCTTGTCAAAATGATCATCTTAGTAGGAATGAATCAGGTACAAGATGGCCAAACACCACAGGGTTAAGTTGGTTATGAGAACTGCAGCTCATCATGACTCTGTTCCTTAGGCCTTATGCCATCTGTCAGAAAAAAAATGAGTATCTTGTTCTGAACATTTGCAATAACTGCCTCTCATTGAGCCCAGTCAGAAAAAGTATAGGGTTTACAGGCAGTTTTCTGAGAGTCTATATGACCAAATTAATGGAAAAATAGAGGGTAGCTATGGGTTTACAGAAGAGGAAGTTGAAACTTTATATGTAAATATTTATTCATAGTGGCATTACAAGTTACTTATGGTCGTTGATTCTCTGATTCATTCCACTTACTGCCCATGCCACACTGGTTAGGGGGACAGTGGACCTCAGGCTGGAACAGTATTTGTTCAGTATTTGTTTTCATCTTAAAATATTTTCTCCTTGAACCTATTAGAATATTAATATTCAGATTAGCCTATCATTTAGTGAGGGGTGTTTTTAAAGAATTGTATTTTTACTTCTGTTATCATAGTTAGTCATAACAATAACCTCAGATTAACTCAACCAATTTGAAAGCTTACTATCTAGCTCCCAGTCTATTGTTATGCAAAAAAGTGGCATAAATAAGTGGGCCATGTAATGAATTATTAAAATTTGGGCCAATTTTCCAGTAGAGACAGAAGTTTGCATAAGTATACTGAGAATATAGGTAGATCCCAGGACATTTCTGGGCAAAACAGAAAATAAATTTATGTCAGAAAGGTCAGGAAGATTGCCATGTGTATTTTAAGCTGAACACGATACTTAACATTTCCAGGCAGTCAAAATTATCTGAGATAGCTGTGAACGAAGAAATAAGGATACCTCTGTGATATGACTTGCAGAAGTCACTCATGTCACATAGAAAGGAGCAACACTATGTCACATAATGGAGACGAGACCATGCAAGGATAACTCAAGGGCGTCTTAGAAATCAAATTTAACATGAGTCAGCCATAATTTGCGTTGAGGTCAACCCCAACTGTGGCCCGCTCAGCCACTATGAATTTCATGAAGTCTTTGCTCACTCCCTCATGTGCAGTGGCCTTATTGGCCTTTTCTCTTCTTAAACCCTATGCTCACCTATTTTAGAAAAGTTGATTCATCCCATTTCAATCTTTTGTGGATATATTCCTCACTCAAACTCCATGTGCCTTTTACCATTTTACTGACTTCTTGGAGCAGAGGGATAGTCACCCATCCACGTGTAAACTGTGAAGTAAAAGAATGTTATAGACAGTCAAGGGCCACAATAGCATACACACTTACCTGAGACTAGAAACAAATACATATCTTGAACAGAAAAGTGTGTACATGATAGTTTGAAAGATTTTATGTAAAATTTGGCATCTTCAATTTAATAACAATTATAGTCATAGATAGGAAAGTGATGAATGAATAAGTAGTGTTCAGCATAAACTATTTTACCCTCCTTTCAAATGACCTGGACACTAAGAACCCAAACCATGATAATGTAAAATTGGCTCTCTGCCATTTTTATTGCTGTTAATTTTTACTTAAGATGACTGTAAAGTGCATATTAATATGAAAGTTATAGACCTATTGTTCATCACAATTGATAGTGACAGATGACTCCCTAAGATGTCTGATCTCTTTCTTCATCACACTGTCCTTGCTATTTCCACCAATCCTAAATTAGCATGACTTTCTACTCCTGTAACAACCCTGTAGTATCAGGAGTGAGAAATGGGCCTGCTTTTAGTCCCGCTGCCTGGCTAGATTAGCCCCAAAATAACCACGTGGAAATTGTATTATTCAAAACACTGACTGGCCCATTATTTCCAGCCCCTTATTGGCTAACTCTCACATATTAATTTAACCCATCTCCATTAATGTGTATCGCCACTTGACTGTGGCTTACTAGCATGAGTCTAACCAGCGTCCATCTTGGGCAGGAAAAGCATGGCATCTGCCACAATTTCCTTCTTCCCAGCATTCAGTTCTGTCTACTCCGCCTACCTAAGTGCTGCCCTATCAAAAGGCCAAGGCAGTTTTCTTTATTCAACCAATGAAAGCAACACATAGATAGAAGATCATCATACACCACAACCACTATTGAAAAATTTCACTTTCAACAGGACTTCAAAACTTCACTGAATCAGACATGCCTTTATGAGACTTTGTGAAGGTTACATAGTTATGGCTTATCTGGAAGCATACAAACAGATGCTTGGGGCAGTTCTCAGCAATACTTCACACTCATCCTTCTCCAGGGTTTAGTGTATCTGTATCTCCGTTTTGATGAGGAAAATGTTAGCTCATTGCTTAGTAAATAGATGTTATAGCTGAGATTCAAATCCAGACTGTCTGGCGTGATAACCAAAAAGTTTGCAAGACACTTTTGTCAGTGATTTAAAAAGTCTATATAAATGATTTAACTTGGATCAATTTCAAAGCATCAGAATAATGAAAAAACTTAAAACTTAAAAATTGAAATGCAGAATTTTAACATTATAACATTTTCATAAATGGATCAACTATTTCTCTATTCATTCTATACATCGAATTGTTTCTCATATATATATATATATGCTGACATTTTCTTTTTTTAAAAGAAAACAAACTATCTTTTTTATTTTACATACCAAACCCAGTTTCCACTCTCCCTGCTCATCACATTACCCTCCACCTACACTCCACCTAAGCCCCATCCACTCCTCAGTGAGTAAGGCACATTGCTTTGGGCAAGGTCCTAAGCTCTCCTTACTATACTAGGCTGAGCAAGGTATCTATCCAAGCAAGTCTAATAATATAATTAGCTCTTTAACAACAGCTTAAAAAGAACATAGATTGTCTCATTTTGGGGAATATTCTGTGTGATAGTTAAATATAAAAATGTCTAAGAAATTGTTGATTTCCTATATCCAAGCTACCAACAGAACAATGTTTGATTCAAAGCCTATTTTGAATTGTTAGGATCATGGCATTTAGTGAGTCCTGACATATGAGATATGAATTTGCCTGCTATCTAATGAGTTTTGGCAAAGCTTTCTTACCTACGTTTATACTTTCACCCATGACACAGGCAAGTTAAAGAAACAGGGGAAGAGACCCAAAGAATGAGCCTATGAAAAACTTTGGCACTGGCAGAGAAAAGACTGATTTGTTTTAATTCTCTGACATGTCAGAATAGTCATTGTCTCTGTCACACTTGAGATTGAATTGACTGAGTTCAGCTTTTGAAGGGGTAGATGACTTCAAGTGCACTGGCCTTCAGAGCACTTGTTTCAAAGTAGGATTCCTAATGTCCAAGAATCACTTTATTCTGAGTAGTGACTGCAATCCAATATTAGATATGCCAATAAATAGTCTTAAAGAAAGATTCCTGACCATGCCCAGGACATAGAAAAGTTGTAATTTCAACATGAGGACATCTCCATTTCATATTCAATGCTTTCAAAGAAAGCTGCTTTGGGGAGACAAAAGAGAAAGTCATTTTTCATTTCCATCATAAATATCTGAGTATTTTAATTGCTATGTATTCATTTCAACATCTGCAGTGGTCAATTTTGCTTCTATTTTTAAAAGATGAGTAAGAGAATTTCTTTAGAGTTAACATTTTCATCTTTCTGTGGTTAAGAATGTGTTGTCAAGTCTAGTTCTTTCTTTGATAATGTTTCTGTTCAAATATTTTATAGTTTTTGACTGTTGTTTATGTGTGCCATATATATGTTTGTGTGAAGGACAGAGGTGGACTTCCATCTCACAAACATTCTCTACTTTTGTGTTTGTTACAGTCTTCCACTTAGTGTGGAGATCAGGGTTTGTTACACTGGCTGGCCAGTAAGTCTTTAGCACACTCCTATCTCCATCTCCCAGAGGTGGGATCATTGACTTCATTGCTGAGCAAAGCTTTCTACACACATGCTAGAGATTCAAGCTCAGACCCCATGCTTGTGAAGCAAACACTTTGCCAGCTAAGACACTGCCTCAGCCTCTTTGCTATTTTTATATGGATTACTTACAGTCAAGCTCTGGCTATCCATTACTATGAATAAGGTTACTTTGTCTTTTGGCTCTGCCCAGTACAACATGTTGGAGAAGGTCCATTCATTGCCTCTGAGAAACATTCTCTCTGCCCCAGATGTATGGTTGGGTCATAGCAGGTCTGTGTTGACATTAACCAAGTTGTAAAACTGCTCGCATACCCCCATTTAAATGCTCTGTAGCCAGGCCTACTTAGAAAGAGTCAGAGTCATTTGTGCTGGCAAATCCAGGAAGCCTGTGCAAAAATAAATAAATAAATAAATAAAAAAGCCGCACAGAGCCCCTGCTCACTGAGAGCCCATCTAGAAAAAAAAAAAAATTATGGCTACCAAGAAACTGTGTTAAACTCTGTTCTTTTGTGTCTAGAATTCCTTTTCAAGTTCTCTCAGGTTTTGAGTTGATTTTAGTTGGTCTCATTGGCTCCATTTTTTTGTACAAGGCTGCTTGTTTGCTTCCTGGCCACCTACATTCCTGAAATAACCACAGAAACTATAGTAATTAAATCACTGCTTGGCCTATTAGCCCTAGCTTCTTATTGACTAGCCCTTACATATAATTTTAACCTATCTCCATTAATCTGTGTATGTCCACAAGGCTGTGGCTTACTGGGTAAAGTTCCAGTGTCTGTCTCTGGTGGGACTACAGGACTACATGACTTCTTTCCAACTTTGCTTTCTTCCTCCTAGCATTCAGTTTAGTTTTCCCTGCCTATCTCTGCTCTATCAGGCCAAGCCAGTTTTTTTTTAATAAGCAATCGTATTCACAGCATACAGAGAGGAATCCCACATCACATATTCATTATTGTAACAGAAATTTTTACACACCAAACTAAGAAAATAAATTTATTTCTTAATGAATAAATGAAAATACTAAAATTATATGTAGTTTTATATGGTTCTTGATGACTTTTTAATCTTTAAGTTTTTCATACGATATGTTCTGATTATGGCTTTTCCTCCCTCTACTTTTCTTTACCCCCCCTCCCATACATATCTACTCCCTTTTTTTTTTGTCTCTCATTAGAAAACAAAATGACATTTAAGGGATAAAAATAAGATAAAATATAATAATATCAAAACAAAATCAAACAATAGGAATAGGACAAAACAAACAGACAGAAGGAAAAGAGTCCAAGGAAAAGCACAAGAAACATGCAGACCTCAAAACTCACTCCTTCACAGTTGGGAATTCCATAAAAATACTCAAACTGAAAGCTATAATACATATGTAAAACCTACAGGGAAAAATAAAAATATGCAAAAATGAAAATGAATAAAAAAATTAAAAACCCTGCTAAACATTATGAAAAATGAACCTCCAAAGATGCCTTTGAGTTCATTTTCTATTGACCATCTACTGCCGGGCATACAGCCTACCTGAAAGAGTAGTTTGCTCTCCTAAGTCAAGTCCCACTGGAGGCAGCCTCAAGGCCAGCCGCTTGTGCTCTGTGCTGGTACTGTTGGAGGACAAGGAACGAGCTGTGCACCTGGGGGTGCATGCCTGAAATCTGCTTAACGGGACAGGACTGACTAATCTCTTGGACATTTTCTGGACTCAATAGTTTATCAGATATTATAATTTTGGATATCATATCAAACTAATTGATAATCACTTGCCAAAAACCAAGATCTTGGCAGAGCTCCCCACACTTCCAATAAAGATACAGTCCCATACACTCCCCCTCTCATTCCTCATGTCACTCTGACCTTCTTAGATCCCAATGAAAACTCAGAGGACTGAGCTTGGGTACCTGTCACATATTAGATCTCACTACCTAAACATATATCACTTTACTTTTCAGAAAAGTTGTAGTCCCAATTCAATTAAAATTTAAAGCTGGCTTTAGAGTTGAATTGTGGCTCTCTCCTTCTCTAAACCCAACCATGCTGTTACAAGTAAAAAATCAGAGTTTGTGCCCTTATCAGAAGAGCCACCTTGTGTGGGTCAGAAGAAAGCCAAAAACATAGGGATCATTATAGTCAAAGCTCTGCTATTTCTCTCATTTTTGACTCTTTGGTACCTTTATTTGGCTAAGCAACTTTAGTATATATTGACAGACTGATAGGTAAAATAAATAGATAGATCATAGATAAGTTGATAGATAGATAATTAGAACATAGGTAAATAGTAGATAGATAAATGATAGATAATTAGATCAATAGATAAATTGACATGTAATATTATTGCATTTTTAATATGTTTATGCGTCTACATGTATGGCACTGCTTATGCCTCTCAACAATTCAATGACTGGGATTCTGTAAGATTTACCATACCACTGGCATCCCCTACAATCCACAGGGACAAGTAATTGTGGGAAGGACCAACAGAGCTCTTAAGGTGCTGTTATCCAGGACTGTAATCTTATCTGGCCTTAACAGATGTCCTTTTCTATATAAACTTTCTCATTGGATACTCATATCTTAAAAAAGGTTGGCTTAATATAAAACGTCTCTGTCCTGGATGCTCACATATGCATTAATTGGTGGGGTTATATTATTAATCATTATTTCTTTTAAATGTCTCATACAGCAGATCCAGCATCAGTGGACAGCAACTATGGCGACTCTTCAGGTATGAATAGCTCTTTTCTCACAGTCCTCCACAGGAGGTTATGCATGCCTGGTTATTTCTCATTCAAAAAGCTACTGCCTAGTCCCCTAACCCTGGCAGATTTCCAGGATGTATGTTCTTGGGGAGATAGTAGTCAATGATGGGTAAGAGCTTGTTCAGCAGGTCAAACCTAGACAGGCATAGTCTAGTTGCTGAGCCCTCTGGAGGCAGGGTCAACAAGGCCTGAGCAAAGAACTCTGGCTCCCCCTGAGTGCACTATATAACAAATTAAAATTGTTGATATATAGGAAGTTACATCCTACCAGGCCAAAAGGAGCCAACCTGGAGTCTGCATAGTGATGTCAGAGGTCCTTCCATGCCTAGCCAAAAAGAAACAGCCAAGTGGTGTTTCCTGAATGGTTAGCAACAGGTTCTGTCAGAGGTCCTTCCATGCCTAGCCAAAAAGAAACAGCCAAATGGTGTTTCCTGAGTGGTTAGCAACAGGTTGTGTCAGAGGTCCTGATCCTGCTTAGCCAATGAGAGATGAGCATGAGACGTCAACTGTCAACCAGAGTGCCTCTGTGCTGGTAGGTTATAGAAGTTTTTCCCCATTGTTAAATAAAAGTATCGGTGTCTGTGTTCAGTGATGTTACACCTTTTCATCCCCTCCCCAAAGGAAGATGTTAGGGCCCAGAAACAAAGTCTTAGTTCTTCTTCATGAAGGCAGTGTTGGGTATGGGGTCCATCTCATGATGTGGGACTTAAAAGCAATCAGGTATTCATTGAATACTCTACAAGGTTTGTGCAACCATTATACTAACTTGCCTTGAAGGTAGGACACTTCTGTAGATTGAAGAATTTATAGGTAGATGTGTGTTTATATTTCTCTTTTGAAATTGTGCAGAATACCTTCTGGTACCAAGAATGCTAGCCAGTAGTGGCAAGGGCTTTAGGTAGGCACCAACTTGACTTCTCTATGTTCACTGAGTTGTGTAGGTGTTATTTTCAGCTATAGGGTCCCACTGTCCATTTGTGGAGAAAAGCCCAAAATCTGCCACAGCATGGGCTGTTTGAATCTTCAAACAACCCATAAGACTCCTCAGGCAAACAATTCATTCAGATGTAATCCATTACCAGTCCTGAAGCTTCATCTGGTGATGAGTGATAATATTCAGTTATGGCCCTGTCTTCCAATTATTTGGTGATTTCATTTTAGGGTCACTTATGTATTATGTTATATTATCTGGAAATAGATGTATGCCACTGGACAATGATCTTTTATTGTTTAATAAAATGCTGATTGGCCAGTAGCCAGGCAGGAAGTTTAGGCAGACTGATAAGAATAAATCAGCAGTCATCATCCAAACACAGAGGAAGCAAGATGAGAATACCTTGCCTATAAAAGGTACCAAGCCCCCACCAAGCCAGAACATGAAGTAGGATCAAAACCCCTTGCCATTGACCTTGGCTTCTCATCAGTCCTCATTGTTCGCCATGATCAGAGAGTCCGGTTTTATCCCATGCTGTACCAGTCACAGTCCAGCTGTCTTTGGTGAGCTCCCAATAGATCAGCCCCACTGTCTCAGTGGGTGGGTGCACCCCCCGTGGTCCTGACATCCTTGCTCGTGTTCTCCCTCCATCTGCTTCTCATTGGGACCTTGGGAGCTCAGTCCAGTGCTCCAGTGTGGGTCTCTGTCTCTATCTCCATCCATCACCA
>NW_026068024.1:4430998-4474020 GCF_014885135.2 Alexandromys fortis | reverse complement strand
AGAGAGGGGGGAGGGGGAGAAGAGTGGGGGAGGGGGAGGGAAATGGGAGGCTGGGAGGAGGCGGAAACTTTTTTTCTTATTCTCAATAAAATAAAAAAAAAAGACTTTAAAAAAAGGTACCAAGCCATTTTGGCTAACAGAGACAAGAATTATAAGCTAATGTATAAGAGTTAATAAGAAGCCTGAGCTAATAGGTCAACCAGTTTATAACTAATGTAGACCTCTGTGTGTTTCTTTGGGAATAAAAGGCTGCAGTACCTGGCGGGACAGAAACCTTAACCAACAGAGTGGCACCAACATGAACAACTGCATTCACAGAAACCCTGAGAAAGCTTGGGAAGTAATTCTAGGGCAAAATAACAGTAAACCTCAGTTTCTTGGTAGCAGCATTTTCTCAAGTGGGTTCTGTTTGCTAGAGGCTAGCGCATCTCATTTAGGAGAGGCTTTATGACTCAGCTTTAGCTGCAAAAACCTTGCAGTTCTCTTTTAAAAAGCCCTGCCAGAAAATATTTAAATGTTGTTTATAACAGTGTGCTTCTTAAAAGCATGGTGACAGGGACCTTGAAACTCCATAGAGTTGTGGCAATAAACATGGCTCTGGCCAGTTCCTCCACCATGAGGCTAGAATTTCAGAAAGCTGAGGAATGGTGTGGATCTATCACTTAGCAAATGAAAGACTCGTGTGGTAAGAAAAAGAGAAACCTACAGTAAAGTTAGATTCAGATGAAGAAAACCTCTAAATGGTTTACAGTGTGTTTAAAAATATATGTAAAGAATAAAAATAGGATAAAGTCCTGAAATTAAAAAAGTAAGAAAGAGAGTAGTTGGGTATGGTGGCACATACCTCTAATCCCAACACTTGGGAGGCAGAGACAGGCAGATCTCTATAAATTCAAGGACAACCTGGTCTGCAGAGTGAGTGCCAGAACAGCCAAATATACACCAGGAATCCTGGTCTCAAAAAAACAAAATTTAAAAATAAAAATAAAAGAAATAGAGTTTAAAATAAAGCCATGTAAAGATGGAAAATACACAGAGAGTCTGGATACTGTATGTTATTATGTTGTCTTGGAATAGTTTGATAGCCGAGGAAGGAAAACCAGCTGCTAAAAGACTTTTGATTACAAATGCTGCTGGATCATCACAGCATATGTATTTTGAAAATGCTTTGAATTCAAAATTTAAGTCAAAATATGTTACTTTTGAAAAGTGATTTTATTTTTGTTTCCACAGGAAATGAGATGCTTGAGATGCTATGGATTCATTCTGGGTTAATTTTTGATCAAGGAGGACCCCTTTAAAGAATCTCCAGTAGGAGTGGATGGTCCAGATGATCCAACATTTCAGACGATCTCTTGGAGTTTCCTCTAAGTTCTACAACCAGAACAATTTCAAGACTGATGGCAGAGATGATCAAGCCTCACAGTGAAAGACCCTACAGACCCCCTCCTCAAAACCTGCAGCAGCCAGCCTGCTCTAGTAAGAACATCCCATGTGCTTGAGAGAGCAGGATGAGATAGGAAGACTGCAAGGCAGGATATCAATTAGATAGGACATCAACAAAGCAGGTTGACTGCAAAACAGGATATCTATAAGATAGGGAACAGGATGACTTTTGCTGACACCCATGCTGAGAGAGGAAACCTTTCATGCCCCCGCCTCATCCCGATAACCACGCTTTTGCTTCTGTAAACTTGCTTTTTGCTCTTCCCTATAAAAAACCCGTCCTCCAGTCGGCAGGCGCGCAAGTCTTCCGAGAGATCTTGCCGCCCGCAGGTACCTGTGTCTACTCAATAAACCTCTTGCGATTTGCATCCGTGCGGTCTCGGCCTGTTCCTTGGCGTTGGGGAGGTCTCCTCCCGAGAAAAGGTCCTCGTCGAGGGTCTTTCAACAGAATAATCTAGTCAAGACTTGATTATAATTCTAAACCTTCTTTAGATTCCTATAAGATTATGAGCGCCCCCAATCAGCAGGAAGTAGCATGAAAAACTATACCCACATTCACAAAAAATGGATTATGAATATTTATCTTTGTTTAGAGTACTGGTTACAAGTTGTTAGGGACAATGGTCAAGAAAAAAGCTAAACAAAAAGATTTGATTCAGAGTTCTTGTTTTGAAAAAAATAGGGGGAATTCTTGTAGGACAATCATCTTGTATTGTTTTAATAAAACACTGATTTGCCAGTAGCTAGGCATGAAGTATAGCCAGGCAGGAAATATAGGCAAACTGATAAGAACAGGAGAATTCTGGGAAGGGGAAACAGTCAGTCTGTAGTCATTATCCAGACAAAAAAAAAAAATCAAGAAGAGAATGCCTAGCTGATGAAAGGTATCAAGACACGTGGCTAACACAGACAAGAATTATGGACTAATATATATTATAAGAGTTAATAAGAAGCCTAAGTTAACAAGCCAACCAGTTTATAATTAATGTAGACCTCTGTGTGTTTCTTTTGGCCTGAAAGGCTTTGAGACGGAGCAGGGCAGAAACCTCAGCCAACAGAGTTACTTTTTCCTATCAATTTGCATCTCTTTGATCTCGTCCAATTGTCTTGTTGCTTGAGGTGAGACTTCAAGTATGACATTGAATAGTTACAGAGTGATGGGAGCCAGGTAACTTCTTAAGGGAACAACACCCAAGAATAACAAAAATGGATCTACTTGTAGAAAGACCCTGGATATCCTGATTCACTTGTCAATAACCTGTGTCCAGTTTGCTGCATAATTCTGGATATGACCCCAGGGGTGTGTGTGTGTGTGTGTGTGTGTGTGTGTGTGTGTGTGTGTGATACATGCTCTCCTTGCTTTCACTATGCTAACCATACTGCTGACCTAAATGAATCACAGTAAGTCATTAAATCTATTATTAAATATTTGCAGTACTGATCTGGAAAGAATTATTTTACCAACAAGAGCTTTAAAGAAAGTCTATTAAACAGACAGCATCAAGAGTTAATGAGAGCATGATAAAAACAGAATGAAGAGGAATCACAGAAACCCACTGTTTCCTCGTTTCTAATAACTGTGCCAATACCCTAAGAAGTTAATGGAGATAGACACATGGACAAGAGACAAGCAATTAAGAATAAGATTCTAAGTTACATTGCCTATAGGATAAATGGAAAAACCTGGTATTCCCCCAGAATGTATGCAAAATGTAAAATCAATTGATCCAGCTTTGGCTCATGAGCTGATTGTGAGAATATAGACCCTGACAGATGGCACAGATATAAATATTAATTGCAAGAAACAAAATTGTGTCTTACCCTGCATGATGCTACAACTGCATATGCTGCCAACTGGACACATTGTTTTACCTGTATGTGTGCCTACTTAGAAAAGCTCCTTTGTAGCTTATACAACTGCTTATGCTTCTGAGAGAAGAGATATAGGTAAATAAAGTAATGGCTGCCAATGGGAGAGTTGGAAAATGGAAAAACAAAGAGGCAAGAAGCAAACTGGTAATTATTATAAGAAATTTTAGAAACTTAGGAAGTAAAATCTGGTTGTAAAATCATTCATGCAAACTATTGAAACTATATAAATAAACACAGCTCAAGCTATCTGGGGCCACTTGCTTGAACAGCAATAGGTGGTCACAATATATTCATAGCACCAACTCCACACATCAATCCTGGTCCACTAAACCATCAGGAGCAAGGCATCTAGCAATGGAAACAGTGGACAACCATGTCTCATTCTTGACCTTAGTGGAAATGCTTTGAGTTTCTTTCAATTTAAGTTGATGTTGGCTATTCTACCTTGACTATATTGAGTTATGTCTCTTTTATCTTTACTCTTTCCAGGACTTTGATCTTGAAGGGATGTTGTATTTTGTCAAAGGCCTTTTATCCATCTAATGCAATGATCATGTAGTTTTTATTTTTCAAATTGTCTACATGGTAGATTAATTTTTTTATTAAAAATGTTTAGTCATGCCTGCTTCTCTGGGATACAATCTACTAGATCATGGTAGATAATCTTTTTAATGCATTTATGGATTCAGTTTATGAATATTTTACTGAGCTTTTTGCATCTATTTTCATAAGGGAAACTGGTCTGTAGTTCTTTAAGTTGAGTCTTTACTTTTTTTTTTAATTATCAGGGCAATTGTGGCCTCATAAAATGAATTAGGTCAATGTCCCTTCTATTTCTATTTTGTGGAATAAGTTCAAGAATATCAGCATTATCCCTTATTTCAAATTTTAAATTCTTAAAGTCATCTGGTCCTATGCTAATCTGGTTAGGAGACTTTTAATTACTGCTTCTAATTAACTAGGGATTATAGGTTGATCAAATTGTTTATCTCATCTTGATTTAACTTTGGTAGGTGTTATGAACTGAGAAAATTATCCACTTATTTTTCTTTTTAGGTTTTCCAATTTGGTGAAGTACAAATTTTTAAAGTCTTTATAATTCCCTGGATTTTGTCCATGTTGGTTTTTGTGCCCCCTCCCCTTCTCATCTCTAACTTTCTTCACTTAGATTTTCTTTTCTACATTTCATTAAGCTGTTTAGAGTTTGCAGCTTTACTGATTTTCTTAAAAAAAACTCTTTGTTTTACTGATTCTTTGAATAATTTTCTTCTATTTTAGTGATTTTAGCACTAAAATTGATTACTTTTTCTCTCTATTCCTTTTATGTCTAATTTCTTCTTTTTATCCTAGATCTTTAAACCATACTACAAAATTAGCAATATTAGATCTCTATAATTTATTTATATAGGTACTTAGTACTATCAACTTGTCACTTGAAACTGCTTTCATTGTGTCCAATAATTTTGGGTATATTGTGTTTATTTTTCATTTGATTTTAGGAAATTATTCTTCTTTTTTCCTTTTCCTTCCTTGCTTCCTTCCTTTCTTTGCTTTCTTCTTCTTTTGTTGGTTTTGGAGACAGGGCTTCTTTGTGTCATAGCTTATGCTTCCTGGAACTCAGTTTGTAGACAAGGCTGGCCTCTAACTAACACAGATTCATCTGCCTCCGTCTCGAGTGTTGGGATTAAAAGTTCAGTTCCCATGGATTTGTAAATTTTCTTTTCTCACTAAATAAGAAGGTGAACCCAAAGAAAAACATATAGTCATCCTCCTGGATATTAACCTTCATCAGGCAATGAAAGGAGACAGAGACAGAGACCCACATTGGAGCACTGTACTGAAATCCCAGGGTCCAAATCAGGAGCAGAAGGAGAGAGAGCACAAGCAAGGAACTCAGGACTGCGAGGGGTACACCCACACACTGAGACAATGGGGATGTTCTATATGGAACTCACCAAGGCCAGCTGGCCAGGGTCTGAAGAAACATGGGATAAAAGTGGACTCGCTGAACATAGCGGACAATGAGGACTGCTGAGAAGTCAAGAACAATGGCACTGAGTTTTGATCCTACTGCACGTACTGGCTTTGTGAGAGCCTAGGCTGTTTGGATGCTCATCTTACTAGACTTGGAAAGAGGTGGGAGGTCTTGGACTTCCCACAGGGCAGGGAACCCTGACTGCTCTTTGGACTGATGAGGGAGGGGGAGTTGACTGGGGGAGGGGGAGGGAAATGAGAGGCGGTGGCGGGAAGGAGGCAGAAATCTTTAATAAATAAATAAATAAATAAATAAATAAATAAATAAATAAAATTTGTCTTTTCTCTTTGTTGTTGATATCCAACCTTAAATAGTGGTGATCAAACACAATGCAGGATGCTATTTAGTTGTATTGTTTCTTTTGAGAATTGTTTTGTGTCTAAATATAGGGTGAACTTTGAGAAAGTTCTGTAAGGTTCTGGGAACTAACTATACTCTTCTGTGTTAGCTTGAAATGGTCTGTAAATATCTGTTAGGTCTATTTAGTTTATGACATCAGTTAGTTCTAGTATTTTTCTGTTTAGTGTTTTTTTGATTGCCATGTTTATTGGTGAGAATAGGATACTGAAGACTCACATAATCAGTGTGTGAGGGTCAATATGTGATTGAAAATGTAGTAATATTTTTATGAATTTGTGTGCTTGATGTAGGAGGGTCATCTGTCTATGTGTTACTTTCATTGGTTAATAAAGAAACTGCCTTGGCTTTTTTGATAAGGCAGAAATTAGACAGGTGGAGTAGACTGAACAGAATTCTGGGAGGAAGAAAGCAGAGTCAGGCAGATGCCATGAAGCTCCGGCTCGAGATGGATGTGGGTTAGAATCTTCCCAGTAAGCCATGATCCCATGATCCCATGATCCCATAATAACATACATTATTAGATATGGGTTAAAGGAAGATGTGAGAGTTAGCCAAGAAGAGGCTAGATATAGTGGACCAGACAATGTTTAAATGAATACAATTTGTATGTTGTTATTTCGGGTGTAAACTAGCCAGTCCAGTCGGGAGACAGATGCGGGGAGTGCAGCCCGCAGCTCCCATTTACTACATGTGTTCTTGTGTTTTTTGGGCACACATATAACAAATTGTAAAGTCATCTTGGGTTTCCCCCCTTTGATGACAATATAGTGCCTTTCCCTATCTATTCTAATTAGATTTAGTTTGAAGTTTATTTTGTAGAATGTTAAAATGTCTATACTATCTTGTTTCTTTGGTTCTTTTGCTTGGAATATCTTTTCTATCCTTTTATCTTGAAGAAATGTCTGTTCTTGATGTTAAGATGTGTTTCTTGGATGCAGCAGAAGAATGGGTCATTTTTGCATTCATTCTCATTGTCATGCTTTATTTATAATTGAGGAATTGAGGTCATTAGTATTTAGAATTGTCCATGAATAGTGTTTGTTAATTGTTATTGTTTTGTTGCTGTTGCTGTTGTTGTTGTTGTGGTGGTGGTGGTGGTGGTGGGGTGTGTGTGTGTGTGTGTGTGTGTGTGTGTGTGTATTTCCCTTCATTGGATTTTCTAGTCTTAGATTCTTTATTCCTATATTTCCTTTGGAGTGATTACCGTTTTAGGCTAAAGTTTTTCTTCTAGAACATTCTGGAGCGCAAGATTTGTTAGTAGACACTACTTAAATTTGGTATATTATAGAATGTCTTCCTTTCTTCATTTATCACAACAGAAAGTTTTTAAGGGTACAGAGGTGTAGACTCTCATCTATGGTCTCTTACAGCTTGAAGAACATTTTCTAGGCTCTTCGGGATTTTAGAATCTCCAATAAGTAAATTGTGATTCTAATAGGTCTATCTTTATATGTTATTTGGTCTGTTTTCTTTTGCATTTTTAATATTCATTTTTGCTCTATAATTTTAGTGTTTTGATTATTATATACCAAGGATAATTTCTTTCCTGGTATAGTCTATTTGGTGTTCTGGATGCTTCTTGTACCTTGATAGATACCTCCTTCCTTAAGTAAGGGAAATTTTATTTTATTATTTTCTTGAAAATATTTTCTGTGGCTTTGACCTGGGATTCTCTACTTCCTTTATTCCTATTATTTGCTATTCTCATATTTTGACTGGGGGTTTCTGTCCCACCCAGTCCTGCAGCCATTTAGTCCCAAATAATCACACAGAGGTCTACATTAGTTATAAACTGATTGGCCCAGTATCTTAGGCTTCTTATTAACTAATTCTTATAACCTATATTTGCCCATATTTCTTGTCTATGTTAGCCACATGGCTTGGTACCTTTTTGATTGAGACAGTCATATTTTGCTATCTCTACCTCTGGGTCACAACTGCAGAATGAGCTTTTCTATCCTAGATAAAAATTCTTGTTTTCATCGCTGTGCCTCTACTTCCTGCCTGGTTGCCACGCCTATACTTCCTGTCTGGCTGCTGTCCAATCAGCATTTTATTAAAGATAATACCAGTGACAGGATAAAAGACCATGGTCCCACAACACTCATAGTGCCCCAGATTTCATAGATATTTTGTGCCTGGAATATTTTATATTTAACATTTTCTTTAAAAGAGATATTCACTTCTTCTCTTGTGTCTTCAATGCATCTCTTCTCTTCTGTTGATGAGACTTGCTTCTGAGGGTTCTGTCCAAGTTCCTAAGTTGTCATTTCAAATTTCCATCAGTTTGGGTTTTCTTTACTGATTCTATTTTCCACTTCAGATCATGAGTTGTTTTATTCACTTTCTTCCATTATTTGTTTGTTTTATATAAATTTGGGGGATTTATTAATTTTTTTATGGACACATGTCATATTTATAAAGACTATGTTAAGGTCCTTGTCTTGTGCTTCAGATAGGCTGCATTAGTCAGTGCCTACTGCAGCATAAGTACTGGACTCTAGTGGAGATGTATTGTTATAACTGTTATTGATTGTATGCTATGCTGGTTCTTTGCATCTGGGTTTGGTATAATATAATTCTAGGTATTAATATCTTACCTTGTCTTTGTTCCGCGGGTGTTTTATTCCTTGGTTTCTGTTGTACTCTCTGGGTCATAGGAGAGTCGTGGCTGTGTGTTGTCGAGTAGGGAATTCTTGGATCTTACTAGGTTTACCACTGTAATTTACTTAGGAATGGGGGCATGAATTAGATGGGGCAGGGGTGAGACAGACCGTAGGAGGGAAGAAAGCAGGGTGTTCTACTTAGAGCTACTTAGTCCCCTGCGTATAGAGGTAAAAAAGTAAGGAGTGTGCAAGAGAAGATTATCTGCTACATAGCTGGGTATAAGACTGGAGGATTGGCTTTGGAGGAAAAAAGGATCTAAAAATTTCATAAGTGTTTTATTTAGTTGATTTGCTTCTGTGGCAGACTTGATTCGTGGGTTCCCGGGGAATGCTCCTGAAATGGAGGCTGGGATAAGAGGGTTAGAATGGGATGGAAGGATGGAGGAGAAGAAATGTGTGATCTGCTGGAGACAGGCAAGGACCTGTAGGAGACAGGGAAGGCTTCAGCAGGGGGTGGGGAGTTTAGACTAAGGATTAGACTGACAGGAGAGGAGGGAGATATGAAGAACCACAGTTAACCTATCTACTTCCTTCAATTTGTAATATTTTGATATATAATTTCACTATGCAATGGCAAAATTTTTTACCTTTTGTATGAGTACTTATATTTTAATATTAATATGAATTATGTCACTTCCAACCTTCTATTTTATTCATCTAAATATTCCCATGTTTTCTTACTTCCTCTAAAATTTGTGATCTCTTTATCTTTAATAGTAATTTTTACATATGTTTATTATATATTATTACATAATAGTTACATATTATTATACATTATTAGGTATTATTACATAATAGTTATTATTACATATTCGTGCAGAAATATAACTTGTTGAATCCATTTTGTTGCTCCTTTTTATAGGTTCAACTTGTCAAGTTTTTCTCTTTTTTTTTTTTTGGTATTTTGAAACAATTTCATTTAGAGTTTTGGAGTCTGTCCTGGAACTCACTTTGTAGACCAGGCTGATCTTGAACTCACAGATCTGCCTCTCTCTGCCTCTTGAGTGCTGGGATTAAAGGCATGTGACACCACCGCCCTGCTAAGCTTTTCTTTTAGATCACTGTTTTGGTGCTTTTTATATATACTGTTTGGAAACATGAAGGCTATGAGATTTTTTCAATGATATTTTGCTAAACTTTGTTCAGTTCTCCACATTGCATATAGATGTGTGACAATTTTAGATAATTTTGCATGAACTCTAGAATTTAGGTTGAAGTTTGGTAGTCATTTGTTTAGTTTCATTTTGCATACAGATTTCCAGTTGCCCCAGCATCATTTGATATGAAGACTACTTTTCTTTCACGTAATTTTCTTTGGCATTTTTTTTGTCAAATCAAACTCATATAAATCGATTTCTGTATTTTTTTACTGTTTCATCGATCTATTTATGCTTCTTCAGTGCACTATTTTGACCACTAAAACTTAAAAATAAACGTTGAAACTACATAATCTAGCTTTCAGTTTATTATTTTAAAAAAACATTTCAGTGATTACATCCATTTACATTTCACATGGAGTTCGGAATCTTAGTAAGATAGTATTGCAAGGATAGGTCCCTAAGAGCTGGTTAGAGTGCTAGGGACAGACTCTGCTTCTATCACCAAGAATCCCACATATAGACCAAGCTACACAACTATCACATTGATTTAAAGGGCTTAGGTTGGTCGCATGAAGGCTCCCTTCTTGTTGGTTGATATTCTGTGATTTCCCATGAACCAGGCTAGTGCTTTCTATGGATTTCCTGTGATGTTCCTGACTGCCCTGTTTCCTGTAGTACCTCCTCTTTCTCCTCAGCAGGACTCCTGAGCTCAGCCCAATGTTTGGCCTTGAGTCTCTGAATCTGCCTGAATCAGTCACTGAATGAAAGCTCTCCAAATACAACCTGGACAGTCACCAGTCTTATCACAGGGAATACCCAGGTCAGGCTACGTATCTCAGGCTGCCAGGAGTCTTAGCTGGGGTTATGCTCATAGACTCAAAAATGTTTCCCCAGCATTGGGCTTCTACTTGATTCCATAAAACTACCTTTCCAGTCATCCCTCTCAGCACTGTTCCCCTACATCCATCCCCCAACTTGATCCCTTAAGTCCACATGCCTAGTCACCCTGAGCTTAACCAGGAGATCTTTATTTTCTCTTCCAGAGGGATCCATGCATCCCATTTTGGACCCTCTTTCTTACCTTATCTCTCTGGATCTGTGGATTATAGTATGGCTATCTTTAGAGTTAGTATCCTATTATGAGTGAATACATAACAAGTTTCTTTCAAGGTCTGGGTTACCTCACTCAGGATGATTTTTTTCTAGTTCTACCCATTTACCTTCCCATTTCCTGATGTTATTGTTTATAACAGCCAAGTAATATTCCATTGTATAAACATATCATATTTCTTTATCCAGTTTTCACTTGGTCTGTATCTACATTGTTTCCAGGTTCTGACTATTACCGATAAAACTGCTTTGGACATAGTTGAGCAAGTGTCCTTGTGGTATACTGAGTAGCCTTTAGGTATGTGCCCAAGAGTATTATCACTGGGTCTTGAGGTAGATTGATTCTTGATTCCCAATTTTCTAAAAATCTGCCATATTTGTTTCCAAAGTGAGGCCCAGTGTAACTTCCTGAATCTAACTTGAGTTGGCATGAGGCCTAGTATAATTTCCTGAGCCTAGCTTGAATTTGGAGACTTGTCTTTGGCAATGACTTCCTCATGTGATAATGTGATAATATGACCCATGGAAGAGTTGGAGTGAACAGAATTCAAGAAGGGGTACAGTTCTGTTGCTAGATGGGTCATTTATCCTTTCTGGCTGATGTGGTATGGACTTTCTTAAAGAAAGTCTTCTGGTGTTGGGAGGAGGACCCAGCCATGGGACTGGGTACTGGTTGGGAGGTTGTGGGCTTGAGAACTCTTCTGTGGATTCTTTAGGACTTTTGGTTAACTACATAATAATAACATTCGTTTAAATACAGTTTCATGTTCCCCTTATGGGTCCATATACTATTTACTACCTTTTCATCCTTTATTACTCCTGTTAATATTTTTAGCACCAATATCAACATGAGCACCGAGATTGGTTACTCTGGTTCAGAATTAGGTGGGTGGTTTAAAACATATTTTGATGCATTTTAACAGATTTAAGACAGTTATTCGTATTTCAAGTTATTTAGCAATTTAACATAAAGTAGAATTATGGAGCTCCTCTTGTATTGATCAGAATAAATTTATTGAGATCTATACACACATGAGTGAAGAATGAATTTTAAGGGAATAATTGTCTTTCATTGTTAAATAAAGATAAATAGTAGAGATTCAAAATTATTGTCTTGAATGAGGAAGTATTTGTTTGCTATTTTGTATTCCAGAGGTGTAGAGACTGATTTAATAGTTTTTCTATAAAATGCTATACTTGCCATATAATATTTGTAGTTTGGATAACTGGTAGTGATACCACATGAGAAGTCACATCCATTACTCACTTGACTAGGTTTATATCTTCATTTTATATAAAGCCATTTTCCAAAAGGAACGGATGGCCACATAAATGCAGTAATGAAAATTTGTATAGATGGCATATACAACTTCCTTCAAAATATTTAAATTTTCTGGATAAAAATATATTTACATTTTAGCCTATAACATTGATTAATAAAAACAGTGTGATGTGTTTCAATTTATGTCTTATCAACCATTTTTTTTTTTACTTTGTCTCTCCATTTGTGGCTAACTGAACTCAGTATTTGCAATGCTCTTCTCTTAATCATCTTCAAGCAAGTTAATAACTTGGTTTGCTGTCCCCCAGTGGTGAAATATTTTAATAATTGCATCACATGATACATTGAAAACCAGATTATATCAGTCACTACTTGCCCGAGAGTGTAATTAAAGGCACTTGCATTGCTCTAAATATTTCTTCATTTCTGTAGTTCCCATTATATGAGAAAATTGATCCTCAAAGCAGTCTTGAAATAAAGGAGTCCAGGCAATGCACTTCCACTGATATTGTTTGAAATATACTTTGAGAAGTTGTAGGTATTTATTGGTATGACTTCATCAAAGGAAGGTCTTCTCTGTTCTGCCAGGAAAATCAATATTTGGATTCCAGTAGCTAACATGACGTCCACAATATCCAGATTTTAGGTTGGTGACTTAAAATTTTATGTCTGACTTTGTAAAGCATGCACTATAAATGGCAATGTCATAGGAAATCTCTTTTTAATGCTTTTATAAGCTATTTAGCCCTGAAGGCATTCACAGAAGAGCACATCTTAAAAATTAAACAAATATGAAGATGGTTCAAGGAAATGTGCGACTTGGCATAATTAGGAGTTTAGATGAAAGACTGGATTCCATATATTCACTTTTATTACACGTGAAATTTATTTTGTGAGTTTTTCTTGGTCTTCACATCTCTGGCCATGTCTTCACATTTAGTCTATTTCTCTCCAAAAAATTATTAATCATACTTTACTATACAGAGCTTTTACTTACATTAAGAATACAGTTATTCTATATCTGTTCTAAGAATTTTCAGTGAAGTATTTTTTTTCCAGCAGAGTTGCAATAAAATATCCATTCATACTTCCATAATGTCTTCCTCTGCTTCTTTTTACAATAAATCAGGAAGTCATTTACTTACTTCTCTTAGCCATATTAATAGGAAAATTCACACAACATACATTACAAACTGAATTTTAGATATTTTCAGACTATAAATTTTTAAATGTGATCAACCCTTTGAGCCAGCATTCAGAAAACAGTCTTTGAAGTTATTAGAACTATAGGCTAGTTTTGAACTTAGGAGAGTGATTTAAACAAACTGGATTATTTTGACTTTACTTCTGTATTGCAAACTAAAATATATAATACATATTTTTGAACATATTATATTCAGTTAGATAAATTATTGAAAGTTGTATGAGTGATTATGTACCTTTAAGATTTTAATAGATGGTGTTTTTTATTGATTTCATTGCCAATCTTTTGTGGATGATGATTTTTTTCTCATTAAAGTTTAGCATATGACTAAATCTACAAATTTGTAGCCAGCTAACATGACTGAAGTAATTCTAAAATACAAATGAAGTTGCCCCAATTTTACTGCTTCTAGGTCATTATGATTACACTTGGAATCTAACTCTGCTTGAATGTTTTCTTCTCTGTCTGCCCCACAGGATCTTTGCTACTTCTCTTCAGCAGCACGTCTTAGTGTGAAGAGAGCCAGTTTCAGACTGAAATAAATAATGAATGTTAGGAATTAAGAGAAAGCATGGTGTTAAACTGAAATGGAATTTTGGAACTGCAAAGGCATGATACTGGCTGTTTCTGTGATTGTGGCTGATTGGTTAGTTCCTTAATCATCACTGTCTGGGCACAGAGTTTGCTGTCCAACTATGATAACAGGACCATCAGCAATGTACTTGTTTCTCCATAACAGTCCCTTTCATCCTCAGCTTGCTCACTTTTCATTGACAATCTATGGCTCTTCTTGGATCCCTTAAGAGACATGCAAACTCCTTTGTTACTTAATGTTTTCATCATGTCCATCTTACATCATTCCAAAACATATCACTTCTTGCCACCACCTCAGTAAGCGACAGGACTGAAGAAAGACATGGGCAGAAAAGACTTACATCATTGTCAGTGGAAAGCCCACATACATTGTAGCTCAGAATTCTTACCTTGTTTTCCTATGATGATTAGGTTAATTTTATTTGATTATCCTCAAGTCTCTAAAACTGTTACTGCCACTGTTATTCTTGGCATGAGCTGCTTCCTTTTGCTAAAACATGTGCAAGTCTTTAAACAGTTATTTTAATTTCTGGACCCAAACTACATGCAAGCATCTTCTTTGATTCTCCATCTTCTATTTCTATCCTCTACTTATTTCTTTCTAGTTCCAGAATTTTGGTACTATTATATGTAACATGAATGGAGACCAATTAGGAGTCACATTACAATTATAAATCTTCACATCTACAAGTGGTTCTTCTCAATGATATTTACATATTGGCCCCAAAGTCTTCTTTCTTTAGATCAGAAAAAACAGTTCATTTGACATCACTTTATTTCTCCTCTTACACAACCAGGATTGTTGACTAACGGAATTTTCCATTTCCTTAATATATTACATTTTTTACTTAATACAAACAAAAACACAAAACCAAATGAAAACCAACAAATTCACAAAAAAAAATGCTTAGGATCAACTATGATTTCTATATTGTGAAATACATTGAGTATTTTGTTGTGTGATTTTGTTTGTGTTCTGACAAATAAAGCTCGCCTGGAGATCAGAGGGCATAACTAGCCACTATTTAACCATAGAGGCCAGGCAGTTGTAGCACACACCTGTAATTCCAGGACTTGGGAAGAAAAAGCAGGAAGATCAGGAGTTCAAGGCCACCCTGGACCACACAAAATTGAGCCAGTCTAAAAGAGAGCTGAGTAGTGTTGCCTCAGGTGTTTGATTCCAGAACTTGGAATCTCATACCTTTAATTCCAACACTTTGGAGGCTCACTCCTTTAATCCCAGCATAATTAGGAGGTGGAAACAAGAATATAAAAAGGGTGGAGACAGGATCTAGTCCCATTCAGTCTGAGGATTCATAGAGACATGAGGTCCCTTTCAGTCTGAGGACTAGGAGAAGTAAGAAATCTCTCGTGGCTGCTGCTCTGCTTCTCTAATCTTTCAGTTTTTACCCTGATATCCGATTCAGGGTTTCTATTGATAAGACTAATTAGGGACATGATTTAGTTTTTTTTTCTGGCTCCTTCTTAATAGACTTTTATTTTATTTAGTATTGAAAATCTATGAACACATGTTTTTCTTTTCATATACTTTCTCTAGACTGTCTTCCACATTACCCAAACCACTCCTTCCTGCCAAACCCACTAGGCTCAGTTCCCTATGACAACTCTCTTTTGAAAACCTTGCAATTTTCCTTAGAAGAATTAGTAATTTGGTGACTTAATTCTTAAGAATTCCCTGAATAATGTCTTGTTTCCTGCTGGATTATAAGTGCCAGAAATGAAGGAGCTCTGGGATTTCTTTACCATTTGTTACTCATCCTTCAGTTAGAGTGGATTCATAGAAAAATAGTCCCATTTTCTATTACTGGATTTAAATATTTGATACAGAGTTTTGAAGTTCATTTGTGTTGATTCAATAATTACACAAATATTTTATTCTAATTTTTTCACACAAAGCAATGGCAAATAGCAAATAGAGAACAGATGTACAATGTTTCTTCTTGAATATTGAAAAACAAAAACTTCCTTTTTTGTAAAATGAGTGTTCTAAAAACCATGATATTGTATAGTTTTGTATCCACTATGACTATAACACCCATTGACAACTAATGAGAAGAAAAGATTCTATGGACTTCAGTTTTGGAAAATTTTGGTTCCTGAGTGCATGGTGAGGCCACTCTGCTCACAGTTTTGGAAGCTTGTGATAGTCACTACACACACCCTGACTGGCCAGAAAACTGAACCATCAGTAGGATCCAGCAACCAGCTGGAACCTTTAATGCCTATCGTTAGTGAGCTACTTGTGCCAGCTGGCCCACCTCCTAAAAATTTTGCCCTGTTTGAAACTAGCAGAAGCTAGGAACAATCTTTCAGAACCCATGCCATTCGGGGAATATCACAGATTAAAACTATGAGAGGTTTCAAAGAAGTGGATGTAATCACAACACATGAAGACATGCTACACTCAAGTTGGTAAATACATTTCCATTTCCACAGCTTTGTGGTTCACACGGGATTTTCTTTTCTTGGTGCAGAGTTATTGCAGATATTTCAACATGTGGATGGTTTTGCCCAGGATATTTCAACAGAAAATATGTTTAAGAAGTGTATGCAAGTAGAAAATGATACTTTCAGTTTTCAAATCCAAAAATTTTAGTATTAAATAACATTAACACAATGGTATCTAAACCTTAGCTTTCAAATGTTAACATTTTTAACACTAAATTGTTGTTTTTTTTAAATTAATATTGTCTGTCAAACTCATTGTAGATGCTGAAAATATAGCCCCCCTTAACATCTTTGCAGAAAGAAACCCTTGTGTCTGACCAACGACATAAGGAAAGAAAAGAGTTTACCATCAATTATACCTTGTCTTTTAGGTTCTACAGTGAGGAAACAGGAAGTAGAGTTAGTGAGGAGCCTGGCCGGGAGATCTTCATGCATAAGCTGTCTTTCAGGCATTGCTGTCTGCTCTAAGGATATGGCTTCTGTTTATTTGAAGCACAATAATTTCTGAGATCAGAAGTCCTATGATAACAGAAGAGCTGTTTTATAAAGAAAACAATTGCCTTGCTCTATTTGTGATTTCAGAATTTAGATGGTCCCTGGCATGCAACTCATAGAAAAGCAATACCAATCCACTGAATACAGAAGGCTATGGGAGGGAGGACTGGGTGAACAAAACTGGAATTAATTACAACCCATTCATTTTAGTCTTCCCTTCTGGCTGATTAAAAACCACCTTAAAATAAAGCCAAGAGGGATATGGTAAATAAACCTATTTTTCCTTTAAAGGTTTTTCTTTTGTCATTTCTGACAGATTAAGTTATCCTGACCTAGTCTGGACTGGGAGAAGATTTTTCACAAATTGATGACTAGAATGGAAAGGTAATTTCTTTTGTCATTTGTAATCAAGTTATTTATTTGTAAAATGGGTTTGACTAGAAGATCTCAAAGATGGCTCCTACCTTCCAATTTTATGGTTTCATCTCTGCTACTCATCCCTATGTCTCTAGTGTTTGATGTGCCTCCTCATATCCCCTCCTCTACTCTGCCCTCCCTCTGATTCCCATTTAATCCCCTCTCTTTAGTTTCCTCTGTATCCCTTTGCAATAGTGTTATCTATTTGCCCTTTCTTAGAAGAGTCTCTCAATTTGCTCCCTTAATAATTACCCAAACTTCGGATTTTCTAAATGAAACATACATGTATGAGGCATAAAATTTGGCATCTACATACAAGAGAAAATGTGTGATGTTTGTCTTTCTGGGTCTGGGTTGCCTCACTCAAGATGATTATTTCTAGATCCATTCATTTACCTGTAATTTTCATAATTTCATTTTTTCTTAACATCTTAATTGTATTCCATTGTGCAAATGCACCACATTTTCATTACCAATTCATCAGTTAATAGCTATATAGACTATTTCCAATACCTGGCTCCTGTAAATAGAGCAGCAGTGAATTGGATGAGCAATTATCTCTGTAGGAAGATATGGAGTCCTTTGGATATATGCCCAGAGGTAGTAGATCTTTATCTTGAGGTAGATTGCTTTCAGCTTCCTAAGGTACCTCCACACTGATTGCCATAGTGACTGTACAATTTTGCACTCCTACCAGTAATGAATAAGTATTCCCCTTTTCCTGCATCGTTGCCTGCATGAGTTGTCACTAGTTTTATTGATTGGAGCTATTCTATCTGAAGTAAGATGAAATTTCGAAGTAGCTTTAATTTGCATATCCCCGATGGATAAGGATCTTGAACATTTTTTAAGTGTTTCTCAGTTGTTTGTGTTTCATCTTTTGTTAAGTCTCTGTTTAGTGCTTTTTAAGCATCTTACCTTCTGTCAACACTGCCTTCGTGATTATTTCTAGTGAATGCTTCTGGTATGTCTTGTATTTCAGAAGTATACAAACTGATTAATTTCTGATTCAGTGCTTCCTATTTTAATTTATTGGAAAGCACTGAGGTATTGGATATTAACTTCGATATTACAGCATAGTAATTTTTTATACCCTAAGGAAGTCAAAGGGATTGGTAAAATTTACTATCTCTACTCCACAATTTGTAGAAATAATAAAATGCAATTTCGGCATGTAAGGATTGCTATAGTACTGGAAACTATTTTTTCTTGCATCCAATATTTTTCTAAGCTGAAGATTCGACATTCTCAGGAACTCCTTTTTGTACCTGACCAGTTCATTCTGTTTTCTCGTTGTTATTATTCCATATTGGATTCATTTCACCTTACTTTCATATTTGTTACACATGTTTTTGCTTAGACATACTAATAAACATTCTAAGCAAGGAGGTAATGTAATCATTTATGTGTATACCACCCACATAACAATAATTTTAATAATTATTTTGGACAAATATGGGCATATTTTCAATTACATTTGATTTAGGATACAAACCTGAAGCTCCATTTGTAGTGTTGATATTTGAGTTACAAGCTTTGTTAACTTTGAGAGAAATGATATTCTATACTGAGATGGAAAGAATATGGAAAAAGTGTTGACAATGACAATTATAGTGCTAACCATAGTTCCCAACAATCAGATGCAGCACCAACTCCATTTCATGAGTGGTAAGGAACTTAACTAAGGGACTACAGTGAGGCTCCCATGTAAGGCTCTGTCTGCTGTCCAATGTAGTGTCTCAGCACATTCCCCAGAGGGTGGGAGGCTTCACATTTGTTTAGTGTCACAACTCTTTCAAACTTAGCTAATGTTCTGGTTAGGCATTGTTGTCCACTTGACATAATCCGGAATAACTTCAGAAGGCAAAGCCTTAAGGAAATCATTGCATTGCCCAGTTTGGCTAATGCTTGTATCTGTGAGAAATTACCATGATGTAGTCTGGGAAGGGATGATACCACCATTGGCAACATAATCTTTAGCCCACTGGGTCTGGGTTGTATAAGAAAGCTGGCATAGATAGACAGACAGACAGACAGACACAGAGACAGACATATTGATAGTTGGATAGAGAGTACATTAGTAAGCAACTTTCCTCTTTGGTTCATGCTTCTGCTACTGCTTGAGTTCTTGCCCTGACTTCCCTGGACCGTTACCTGGAAGTACAGACTAAATAGACAAATAAACCCTTGCTTACCTAAGTTGCTTTAGTCATGGTGTTTATCATAGCAATGGAAAACAAACTGGAAAAGTTAGTCTATCTTTGTTCACTGTGCAGCAATGCACTTCTTTTCTACGAATTATGCTTCCTTATATTATGTGGTGACAAGGTACATCTCAGGGAGACTTTATCTTGAAAGGGATGTGATGCCAGTATTATAGTAGATGGAGAATGGCAAGTAAAGGAGAGGGCAAGAAAGGATTAAACATGTCTGGATATGTGCTCTGAATTCTAGGCCATCTATGGGTAACATTAGGGAACAAAGTTTAGTAGATCTAAATGACTTTTTTAAAAATCTGAGAGCTCCTTTCAAACTTTGGTTTTGAATACAGTTTGCCTGTCTGTGCTTGGATACTTTTATTGACTTTTCTATTCAGTGCCTCTGTCGCAGTGCTGAAGTTATTAGATAATTGAATTTTCCCTTCAAGTTATTGCTGCAACCTTCCAAGACTTATAGATGCCTTTCCAAAATTTCAGTGTTTGTCTAACGAAAAGGGGGTTCAATGCCATATCTGGGGCAGGGGGTTATGTAGCTAAAGGAAAGGCTCAGTAGGGCCACTCGAGACAGTTTTATGGTTTAATCATAGTTTCTCATGGTGGAGTTTCTGACCTTGAGAAAAACAGATGAACAGGGATTGGGCCATTTTGCAAGACTGTAGCAATGACTTCCATACACAGGAAGTTCTGTTCCCTGCATAGCTGTGGTTTCCTCCTTTGCAGACTGTACAACACTTGATCTTGTTCTTGCTTTCTTTAAAATTGCAGTTACTACTCTTGTTACCTCACATGCCATGAAACACATCTCTTCTTTTCTTAAGGAGACAACCTTAATCATTAGGTATAATGTGACTTATTTAATAACCAAAATGCATGATCTCATGCTGATAATCTTAATTTTATGCTGACCCTTTTAAAAAACATTGTGAATGCTCTCAAGTTCAACTACTCAAGGTCAAACAACTCTTTCCTCTTGTTTAGTGATCTCCATTTTCTCTCTTAACTTCATCTCAGCCTGCTCCTACACTCAAGGGTTTGTTTATTTTAGACTTTTTGCACCTTTGGATAAATTATGTTTTAACTGTTGATACAAATTAATTGTGAACAGTAATAGGTTTTAACCTTGCATTTACACAAATGGATGGAAACTGTGCTTTGATTATGATTAGCCCTTTGAGAGATTATTAAATATATATAGCACTTGTTCTCTTTGTTCAGGAGTTATGTCCATGGGAAATAAAATACTCCAAGAAAAATCTCTTGAAATATGATTTGAAAATTTTGCCTAAAAGATATTAACAGCTAACCTGAAGTATTAGCTTGAGATAATTTTCTATTTCACTAAATTATGAAAGCAGTCTTACGGTATATATTATTAGTGACCTCAAGCCTTGATTGCAAATAAGACTTAGAAAGATTGACTCTCAGCTTCACAGTATTATTGATTAGTATATATTAAAATAAATCAGGCTTGCCTATAGGAGTAGACAATTTCTTTAACATCAATGGCTTAAAACAAGTCTGTTTCCACTTTTATCACAGTCCACCATAGAGTAGGCTACGTTCCCATCTCATGCAGTTACTGCAAAAATACAGACTTGAGGGAATCATTAAAAGAAGATGGAGAGGATGGTAGAGGAATGATATAGCCTTCTTGCTAAGAAAACAGTACCTCTCAGAATACTTTTACCAGAATTCAGACTAGTCTCAAGGCTCTATTGTTATTAAATGCACTTAGACTGATTTGAAACCCAACAAGCACAAAATGTTCCTATTATCTAAATCCAACTTGAGTTTGGATTGTTAAATTCCACACTTATTAGATAGTTCCACTATGTGCTTTCTCTGACAACTTCTCTCCCATTCAGTCATGAAATGATTTTTCCAGTTTCCTATTGCAAATGAAATTGAGAGACTTCAAACCTATGAATATAAATAGCAACATATACAAGCAAAGTAAGGATGATGTACAGGATTTCTACAGGTCTTGATTGATCAAAACAATGCTTTCTATATACTAGTTTCCAAAGATCCATTTGAATGTAACTAATATAATACACAAACCATTTTTTATTGCTACAAATATAAAGTGTTTTCGGAGTTTTATGGTCATAAATAGCACCTACAGTATTTCATATATTCTTCATTGATTTACTATCAGAATATTTCCTTAATTAAAAAAATCAGATATGTGTACAATGTATTTTGATCACATCCATTAGCACTTCCTCTCTTCAAGTCTCTCAAGCCTTTCTAACACACCTTTCTACCAACTTTTTGTCTCCTTTCAATATTTATTTAACTACAGAGTCAAATATGTGCTGATCATATGCAGATGGTATAAGATATCCACGGGGACATAGGAAACCCCCCAACAATCACACTTTCCTGAATAAAAGAGTACCTACTTCTCAAATTGGATGTGAGTACCAGTGCTTCCGCAGATAGACATGGGCATTGGCAGTCTACCTCCTCTCTATGCTAGAATTTTTAAATGGTCCACTCTTCCTCAAGTCGCCCACGATACTGTGAGTTCAAGTGTGCAACAGATTTATCAGAGTTCAAGTGTGCAACCGAAATATCAAACCCAGGAGAAAGTACTTCATAGCACTCATTTCCCACACTTACATTTTTAGGATTCCTTTTATGTGGTAGTCTCTGAGTCGTGGAAAAGTGGGGTGATAGAGAAGTTCTGTCTATGGCTAAATACACCACTCACTCATTCTCAGCACTTTGAACAGTTTTGACACTTTATTTTTGCCACTATTCTCTTCAATAAGAAGCTCCTCTAAACAAGGTAGAGAGTAACATAATCTATGGTTATAAATATAGATATTTAGAAGGAAGAATGACAATATGACCATTAATCAAAACAACATCAATAGTTATTTTCTAGGGTATATGACCTCTATGGTCATGATTTTTGACAATGATTATAGTAGCAGACATTAATTGGGAAAGATGGCTCAAAATCCAATCAAATGAGTGCCACATACACAGTTTTTGCCAGTATTTCATCAAACAGAAAATAAGACCATTGATGTCACATATTTCCCCAACACTATGAAATCTAGCAAGCAGGGAGGTAGTTTCCTACTGAGTATTATATTTACATATCTGTGTCCTGTAGTTGGTATTTTTTAACTTTTTGGGAGGCCATCACCCTGTTCCCAAATAAATACATGGAGACTTATTCTTACTTACAAATGCCTGACCATAACTTGGCTTGTTTTTAGTTAGATTTTCTAAGTTAAATTAAAATATGCTGTTTTTATTCTCACACATTTTGTCTCTGGGCTTTGTACCTTTCTTTATTCTTTCTTCCCTTCTTATTCCATGGCTGGTTTTGTGGGTGAGTGGCTTGTTCCTGGTGCCCCCATTTCCTTGTCTTGCTCCTCACCCTTTTTTGGAGCCTAGATTTCTCCTCCTGTTTATTCTTTCTGCCTGGCAGTCCTGTCTTTCCCTCTCCTGCCTGTTGACTGCTGAACTTTTTATTAGACCAATTAGATGTTTTTGACAGGCTAAGGAACACAGCTTTACAGAGTTAAACAAATACAACATAAAATAATGCAACATATCTTTGCATCGTTAAACAAATATCCCACAGCATAAATGAATGTATCACATCTTAAACTAATGTATTTCACAACAATATCCTGTAACTAAAGTGTATGGTGTCTTTAACAATTGTGTCTTACTACTTATGGTGGCAACCAAGAGCAATGGCAGTGGGCTGTTTCGTTTGTGTCGCCCCTTAGACTTCTATGATCACTAATTTGTAGGTATCGAGCTATGTATGGTAGATTTTTTTTCTTTGATTGATATCCTATGTCTTCTCGTAGCAGAATTTTCACCCATGTAGGACACCTCTCCAACACTTTTAAAGTATGTTTTAGTTAGTTTTCAATCCAGAAAGGTTTCATAAGAACTCTTCCCTAATTCTTAGTTTTCTTTAACCCATCTACTCATTGTTTTTTCTTCCCCTCATGTATTTGCCCGCATCACTAATTTAACCTCGAGGCCTTAGTATTTTTCCCACTAAGTTTTTTCATATCACATATGCTTTGCTATTCATTTATCTTTTCTTTTCTACTTGGGTCTAAGATTGTAGGTTCCCATGTTCCCAGACACCTTCTTGATATATCCTTTATTTTGTCTAACCCTTCTGTTGTCTTCTTGTTTTCTTATCTCATCACTCCATTACCTGCTTCAACTTTTCTGTCTCTAACATCAGTCTACTTACTTTCATTGAAACTTTAGTGGGTTAACCGCTCTCCCTAAATGCATACACTCTGCACTGGTCCATTTCTTATTTTTTTTTGTTTCCCACATGTGCTCCAGTTTAAACACATAAAAAATTTGAAACTAACACCCTCATACCATAGAGATCGATCTGTGTTAGCATTTGTGGGCCTAAGTGTCCTCATTCAGCATAATCATTTCCAATTTCATGATAGAATTGGAAAATCGATAACAGCAAGCTTAATGCTTCATTTTTTTTTTTACAGATGAGAAATATTTCACTGTGTATAATTAGCATGTTTTCATTGTCTCTTCAGTAGCTAATGAAGAGAAGAAATTTAGGTTGAATCTACCTCTTAGCCACTGCAAATAGAGGAGAAATGAATATGGATATGCAAGTGTACCGTAGTCCTTTGGTATGGGTTCAGAGGTGGCAACTGGTTGTATGAAAATTCTTGTTCTAGTTACTTGGAGGAACCTCCAAAATGATACCCAAAATAGATTTACCAACTTACAGTCCCACAAAAACTCGACACAGGTTCTTTTCCTTGCTTCCATGCCAGCCTTCATTGTCATTTGTATTCTTGATGATAGCCACTCTAACTAGAGGGAGATTGAATATTAAAGTAGCTTCAATCTGTAGTTCCCTAAAAGCTAGTAGTGGTGCATGCTTTCATGTTGTTTATTTTTGGATTGTGTTTTAATTAAAATTTTTTCCTTGGAAGACAATTTCTCTTACTCCCAGATTTACTCAGTTCCCAATAATTCTTTGTATATGGAATGTTTGTGCTCTCTACACACATTTAAAACATTTTCTAGAAGTCTATCAATTCTCCCTTTATTGGGTGTAGATGAGAGGATTACTTTCTTTATTCATACTTTCTGGAAATTTTATCCCCTTGGTAATTATTCCCATGTGTGGTGTTTTGATTACTTTCTGCTTAATTACAGTAATGACTTCAAAATTATATTCTTTCCTAGCTCATGTAATTGCTATGAGTGTCCCAGGGACTCTAAATAAACATGACCTCTTTGGCCTTTATAGTATTTCTTTCAATTTTTTCATTCCTCTCATTCATTTAGCAAATATTTTAAAAATCATTATTAGTGTATTTCCTTTTTTTCAAGTCTTGTAATGAAACTTCAAATGTTAAAGAATGCAGATAGACACATTCTGGTAGTATGAAGGTAAAAATTACAAGTACAAGCGTGTGGCAATGATTTTCTAGAAACATGTTTTAAGAATCAACATCGTTGATAATCTCCATGGTTAATTCTATTCATAATGGAAGTAAATAATGGAATATAACATCCAGGACTGAATTGGCAGTCCATTTATTTTTTCCGGTGATAATTTAAAGAATGCAAAATGGTAATACTTGATGTACTCATATTATCTCACAAAAGAAACCAATCTAAAACAAAACATCTCAAAAGTATTGATATTAAAATGGTCCTTATCTCAGGAAACTGACCTTTGCTTTATTCCAGGAACAAAGACTTATTATTATAAGTCTTCTCATGTCCGTTGTCCCATAGAGTCTATTTAGTCAACAGCTTACCATATCTGTTCTATTGATTTTGAAGACAGATTTCAGTAGTCTTCCCAGATATAAAGAAAAACAGTCCTCTCTTTTCTTCTGATTGATGCATTCCTTTACCACACATGACAAAGTGATAGATGTACTTAGTTAACTTTCTCCAAAATCATTAATGCCATACTTGTAGGTTGGATGCTAGGGGATTGGTTAAGTTGCTGTCTTGTCCTACCTGAAACAATGAAATTCTGAATATAAACACCATTACTTTTTCTTTCAAGATCAACTCAAAATGATAGATATAAAATTCATCATTATAAAAGTGGAGTTATATATCATGAACACTAGGCATTAAAAATTACAACATGGGTCTTATATTAAGGAGGGAAATAAATTTATTTTCTCTTAAGTTATACTTTGCAAAAGTGTTTAAAATACTAACAATTTTTAAAATGATAGTTCAGCTTCTTATTTCTCAGGAGTGAATACATAGTTTTTAAACTGCAATCTTGAACCTAAAACTGCTCTCAAGTAGTATTGGCAATATTTTTTAAAAAACTTTTTAATAAGTGAGACATTAATCATAACTATTACAAATGCAAGCAGTTAAATGTAAAGTGAAATGTCTCTAGTTACTAAATAGTGCAAGAAATTAATAATTAGTCTTTGAAGAAAATGAGGAAAAAGTTACTGTGCTAGAAGAAATCATCCGGTACTTTACCAAGGTAATTTAACAGTTCTCTTCCAGATTTCATATCAGCATTGCTCACATCGACTTTTTAAAGCATAATTGGATTTCTCTTGTGGAATAAAAGCTATGGCCTGTCTTTAACTTTGAACCCAAGATAATTTCTATACTGTAGTTGATGAGGCAGTAACTGAAGTATAAGAACTAGTTAATCAGCTGAATTCCTTGCTACCTGAGAGTCTTCCACTTCCAATTTGCCTTTTTTTTTTCAGATCGCTCCTGCTTTCCACGTGAACAATAATAAAACAAATTGCCATTTTTGATATAGAATTTTTCTCTCCCTAGAATAGCAGACCATAAAGACAAATATGTAGCAATGTTTTCCTTCCTTTTTATTATATAGAAAGTGATGTGTTTTACAATTGCCAGAGTAAACATTCAATACTTCCCAAGTAAGATAAGCTGAAATAAAGTTGGCCTAAACTTATCTCTCTAATTGGGTGGTAAATTGTTCCCACATAGTGAACTGGAGCCCAATTTGATGTGCAGACAAGTGGCAATTTATGATCTGGCATATGACTAAGCAGCTGAGGGCTGGCCTCATTGGTGCAGTACAGCTGCAGCAGTCAAAGGTTCCCAATGAATCACTGAAGTTTCTCATCTCATTCTACCTATGCACCACAAATCTCTCATCGATACACTAGAGCTATTTCCTCACATTATTCTTCACTCATATTCTATCTATGGATAGATTATGTCCTGGAGTGGGGTATTCTGAAATAATTTTTGAAGAGAATGATTGCTAGTTCCAGAAAGGTCAATCGGACTGAATTTCACTTTGTTAAATTGAACTAGTACCAGTTACTCTTTTACAATAGAAAACATTTTCCTTCACAAAAGTATTAATAATTTTGAAGAATGAAAAATTGCTGTGCCTAAATTTAGATTTCTAACAGCAATGGGAAAATGGAAAGATGTTGTTCTTACGTTGTCATCAATACACTTTTAAGTAAATAGAAAACAAGATAGATACAATATTAGAAAAATGTTAACATAAAGTATGTATTTTCATTTTCAAATATTTAATATTCACTGACAATATCCCAAATAGATTCTAGAGTCTGGAGATGGAACGCTGAATAAGTAGAAAAAAAAATCTTGCATTCTAGTGAAATATAGAAAGAATATAAAATAGAGATAACTACAAAAGCTTTGAAATCTATACAAGGAAGATAAGTGTATAGACAGTGGGTGTGGCATACAGTGGAGTACAAGACTTTATTAGTTTGTTTTTTAAGGTAACGCTGTTTCATAAGTCTTGGCTTTTGTGATTATTTTGAGTAGAGACAAGGGTGCTAGAAAGAAGCCATTAAAGATCTGTTTGAAGAGAGTTCTAGAAAATGGCAGAAGAAAGAAGAAGTTTAAAGGCCTAGATATAAAAACAAATAACTGCAACAAATTAAGGGACTGGAAGGAAATATCTCTGTATCCCCTTGATTCTGTGGATGGAGAAAGTGACCAGAGATAAGTATTGTCAGAAATAGCTGCTGTGTTTTGGTCATTCAGGCTTCTCAGTCCCCTAAGTCATACATCATCACACACTTATATGCCTCTGCTTGATGACCTGAGGTATTAGAATAATAATGCTGTATATCTTTCATAAAACCATTCCCTTTCCATTGATTTTTGTCCCCAGAAATCATCACCGGGTTATTACAATTTCCATCTAGTTCCAACTCTCCTTTGCTGGTTTGTTGAACAATCAATACTCTTTGTCCAGAGAGCAGAAGCCATCTTTATTTCTCTCATCTCCTTTTAGTAAGCAGGAGAGAAGGATAACTCTGGCATTGGAAAACAAACAAGTTGCTGGAGAAGGACCAGGAACAGCATCAAGTTTCTCTGGTACATAACCGCAAATTATGCTGTTCACATGAAAAGAAACTCTTCTTTAAAGGCAAAGCAGAATTCTGAAGCAGCCCTCTTGTGTGGAGCAAGGAGTTTTGAATCTAGGAGATGTCAACCAATCACTGACTTGCTACGTGCTGCCTGTGTTTAGCACCAACATATTTATTTTAAAAGAAAAACCCATTCACCTAAGTACCTTTTCCTGATATAAGTTTTTGATCACTTTCAAACATTATATTATATCACCAATATAATTGTGGATTATGTAATAGTTGCATATGTTGTGTACTTAGAAAAGAATTATTTTCTTTCCTGGGCTATCTTTAGAAATAATTTCCTTTAAGTAGTCTCATTCATTTCAAAAGTGTTTGTCTTACAATTTGTACAGTATTGTCTCTTTGACTATCTTTAGTATATACTGAATAACTCAACAAAGTTATTTTTTAAAATGTGCCTAACCTAAAGAAAAATTAGGATGCAAGCCAAGCAGAATAGTTTTATTTGTAAGCAAATGGGGAATGTGTTGCAGAAATATATTTAGAAATTCTCCAAGACTTTTCTGACATAAGTCTAAACATATACAATAGTGAAAGCTAAATTTTAGCATAAGTTTCTGAGAACTTGGGGTAAGTAGGAAATTTTTTAAAGAGAACAATATAAAAGGAAGATCATTGGATGATTTTTCTCATTAATTTATTTATTTTTAAAACATTCTTTTCTCATTTTACATGTCATTTCCAGTTCACTCTCCATCCTCTCCTCCTGCTCCCCATACCTTCCACCCACCCCACCCCCATCTACTCTTCAGAGAAGATAGGGTTTCCCATGGGGAGTTCAACAAAGTCTGACACATCACTTAAAGGCAGGATCAAGGCCCTCCCCACTATATCTAGGCTAAACAAAGTATCCCTGCAATGAGAATGGGTTCCAAAAAACCAGTTCAAGAACTAGGGATAAGTTCTGTTACTTTCCCAGACATATGACTGTCACCCATATATAGAGGGCCTAGTTTGGGTCTATGTAGGTTTTCCAGTGTCAATCTGGAGTAAGTGAGCCCCTCTAGCTCAGATCAGCTGTTTCTCTGGATTTCCCCACCATGGTCATGACTTCTTTGCTCATGTCGTTCCCTCTTATGTTAGGTTGGACTGTGGGAGCTCAGCCCAGTGCTATCTGTAAATTTCTGCATCTATTTACATCAGTGTTTGGATGAAGTTTCTATGATGACAATTAAGGTAGTCATTAATCTGATTAGAGGGGAAGGCCAGTTCAAGTACCCTCTCCATTATTGCTTAGAGTTTTAGCTAAGGTCATCATTGTGGATTCCTGGGAATTACCCTAAAGCCTTGTTTCTTGTAGCCCATAATGGCTCCCTCAATCAAAATATCTCTTTACTTTCTCTCCCTCTCTGTCCTTCCTCTACCTCAGCCATCCTGTTTTCTCATGCTCTCTTACCCCATTACTGTCCCCCTCTCCCCTGCTTTCACACTCCATTCTCCTTCCCACTGTGCTCCCAATTTTCTCAGGAGTTCTTGTCTATTTTCTTTTCCCAGGGGAATCCATGTATATCTCTCTTAGCGTTCTCCTTGTTACCTAGCTTCTCTGTATTTCACAATGCTGCTCCACATATTCTGCACTCAGAAGACCATTGACAATTGACATAACTTTACCAAGTGGAAGCCTATACCTCCTTCATTGACCACATGGATGACATGACCAAAGAGGTGTTCCAGGATTCCAATTGATCTTCAAGATCAGTCTGTGGGTGGAATATCAGATACTGTTGAGGAATACAGTTGCCCAAGTGGTGACTGGGAAAAAGACAGCAGGTATTTTCAGAAGAACATGGCTAAAGGATGGAAGGTATCTGTGGCACTGACAAAATATGGAGGTGATGACTATGAAATGCAGACTGGATAAAAGAGGAAAGAAGTTTGGTTGATATTAGAGAAGTTGTGGACATAAAAGGACTGGTGTAGTCTGACTGTTCAAAGAATGTTTGAGAACATGAGAGTTGGGAAGCTAACAGAAGAATTTGGCTTGGAGACTGGGTTACTTCCCACATATTTCCATTAGTCTTTCAGTTGTCTGTGTTTATTATACTGATATAGGAACATTTGGATCTTTCTCCTGCTATGAGTCTTTAGTTTCTTTGACAGCCTCCTCTATCATACAGAACACCAAATTTGTAAGATTTTCCTGTTACTCTATATTATTTGTTTATACAACTTCCATGGTACAATTTCTAAGAAGGTAGAAGTAGTTTTTCTTGTCTACAAGGTAAAAAAAATATGACCTTGATAATACTTGGATAAACAAAACAGGAAAATAAGGCGATAGGGATAAAAGACATTAGAATTTTTTCAGAATGAAGCGTAAGTAGGGCAGTACAGGAAAATAGGGTAACTGCTAAAGCAATATATAAATATAAGTAAAGAAATCCACTAGAGGAGACACATAAGTCATTATAAATAAGGTACATGTTCATACATGAGTTTTATACATACATAGATAGATACAAGCACATAAATTCCTACATATAAACAGAATGAATGACAGAAAATTACCTCAGAGAAATATTTACTTCACTAATTGAGATAAAATGCAACAGTTTCTGTTCTATTCTATCCAATTGTGTTGTGCTTATTGTACTATATAAATGCTGGTAGAAATACATCTTACAGTTTTAACACATGTGAATGAGTTCTCTGTAGCTCTGCAAACTGGTTTTTGTTGAAAGGAGTATAGAAGGACTTCCCAAATGTGATTCTCTTGTGAAAAGGAATTTTCAAGAATGATACAAACACAGGGTGAACAATATCTTTGAATATAGTGAACCAAACGTAAATAGTTAGAGAAAACATGCAAACAGAAGGGTGGGAAAAGATATAAGCACAGACATAAAACATCTGGAGAAGTGGGTATAATTCATATGGAATTCCTGATTCAAACATTCATAACTTTCATCATGGGAATTATATTTTCCCATACCATGAATCTTTGAAGTCTTAGAAGACCACATACTGTTGACTGAGGTTTCTGTCCTTCCCAGTTCCCACAGTCATTAAGTCCCAAAGAAATCACACAGAGGTCTATATTAACTATAAACTGATTGGCCCACTAGCTCATGTTTTTTTATTAACTCTTACAACTTATATTAGCCCATTATTCTAGTATATGTGAGCAACATGGCTCGATACCTGTTTCAGCGAGGCAGTCACGTGTTGCTTCTTCTGTGGGGGGCTCACAACTGCAGAAAAAGCTTTCTTCTTCCCAGAATATTCCTTCATATACGAGGATCAGAACACTTTTCATATTTCAGTGAAGTAGTTTAAACCAATTGTAGTTTGAAGTCTACCATCCCATAATAACTAGCAACCAATAGAAACTCACTACATGTTTGAGATAACTTAGCTTCTAAATACCTAAGTTAATGTATTGTCACATTGATGAAGCAGATCAAAGAAGTCAGCCAGTGTAGGGATGAGGACCTCAATTATTTAATACTATATGGAAATCTCTGAAAACACACATAGCATTGTACAAACCAGCTGGTCTTACTTATGCATTTAGGAATGTATATGTATGTACATTTATGTCTCTAACAATAAAGAAAAGAGGATGTGAATTTGAAAGAAAGAAAGGAAGAGCAAAAGAGTGGATTTAGAGAGAGGGAATGGTAGTGGGGAATGATGTGATTATAACTATAACCTCTAAAATAAAAATTTTCAATGAGTACTTTTGCTTTTTGTCCTTGACAAGAAGACCCCTCTTGATCAGACACCAGAAATATCCTGGGTTCCATCAGCAGTTCTCTCCACAAAAAGGTTTCAGAGCACTGGCCGGGGTTACGGTTTCCTGTTTTCCTTCTCCTTTTCCATAGTAATCTAATGAGCACAACGGCCTAGATTATATGCCTATCCAGGTACTTACTAGTTCTTGAAGGTGTGTCTGGAAGCCCAGGATAGACACAGGGATGGAAAGTTGCTTGACTGTTTCATATGTGGGGCAACTGTACTGAGCAGCTCACCTCATTCAGTAATGCTATATTAACACCTAGACTGGTCCCATCAGTGACCACCCACTTTGAGACTGCCTCTTCCTACTAAGGACGAATCTATGCTTCCTCTTCTCTTTTTAAGTTTAAGCTTAAGCTCTTACCTAAAATACAACTCACTCTAAAACACACTCTTCTCTTGTCAATGAAATTGACATTGCTCGTGCTCTCTCTCCTTCTGCTCCTGATTTGGACCTTGGGGTTTCAGTCCGGTGCTCCAATGTGGGACTCTTTCTCCTTTCATCGTCTGATGAAGGTTAATATCCAGGAGGATGACTGACTATATGTTTTTCTTCACACTGAGACAATGGAGATGTTCTATCGGGAACTCATCAAGGCCAGCTGGACTGGGTCTGAAAAAGCAAGGGATAAAACCGGACTCGCTGAACATAGCGGACAATGAGGACTGCTGAGAAGTCAAGAACAATGGCAATGGGTTTTTGATCCTACTGCATGTACTGGCTTTGCGGGAACCTAGGCTGTTTGGATGTTCACCTTACTAGACCTGGAAGGAGGTGGGAGATCCTTGTACTTCCCACAGGGCAGGGAACCCTGACTGCTCTTTGGGCTGATGAGGGAGGGGGAGTTGATTGGGGGAGGGAGAGAGAAATGGGAGGCAGTGGCGGGGAGGAGACAGAAATCTGAAAGAAATAAAGAAAAAAAGAAAGAGAGAGAGAGAGAAAGAAAGAAAGAAAGAAAGAAAGAAAGAAAGAAAGAAAGAAAGAAAGAAAGAAATTATTATGAGAAAATACCCTAAAGCAACTGACCGGCCTGCTTAGTTTTTGTGACCATCGATTGTCTGAAAGTCTAGTCCTCTGAGCTATGTTCCATTTTATTCAGGACAATTTGTTTTCCCTAGTATTAATATTTCTGTATTAGTTGTGATTCTATATTAAAAGCTGCCAGGTTTGCTGGGTTTATCCACACTCTGACACACAGAACATGATCTGGAGAATGACTAGGTTAGGCCTGAGGACTTACATTTTAATGCTTTTATCTTTTTTCCCCATTGAGAACTACTGGTGTCATAAACAATGATGATGCAAAATATATCAGAAAATTGGGTGGATTAAAATTATTTCCTTGTTGATATTTGATTTAGTTGTATGATTCCTCTAGATTCATTTGGACTTCAGAAATTAGTAAGTCCCACTCCTCTGTAAAACAAAGATATTTCCTTCCTAACAAAAGCACTTCAGTATAAATATGCAGTCTCCTGCATCAGTCACGTGCAGGCTATTGACCTTGTGAAATTGCCTAAGAAACAGTTAGAGGACTTTGATTCAAAACTACCTCAGGATGTAGCTTAGTCAACTTTTATCAATTTCATATTAAAATACAAATGAGATTAAAGAAAATTTGCAAACATATCATAATGAAAACAAAAGAAAGAAGGATTTACTGATTGCCTTAGTTGGGTTAAATTGTCTCTAACTCTAGGCAGAGTGAAGAACCAAATTGAAATGATTTATCAGAGCCTCACATAGGACTGCCTAAGCCTGAAATTATTAAAAGAACATTTTCTAATACTAATCCACTGTCTCAATATTTTTCAGTGAAAGTAGAGTTCTTCACAAAGAAAATATATGCAAGTAACCTCACAGTACCAGGATTTACTATGCAGATAGCACTAGGAGTTTTGTTTCATTCCATCCAGTCAACTTGAGTCTAGTGAACCCCAGCACTCATATGCTTCCTATCTGCCCTAATCCCATTTTAACATCTACCAAGCAGTGACGATGAGAGTGAGGAAGGCACTCAGTGATGCTTTATGTTTAGAAATGGTCACCCTCACAATTGGGTGTTGAAAATAGAAATGGAAAGCAAATGAGTTTCTGCATTTCTGGAAAGATACTGTTTGGTCTTTGGCTTTGGTTCAGAGCTGAATTCAACACATTTACTCCTCAGAGAGCCGCACAAGTAAAAATTGATCAGGAAGTTGTATACATTGACTTGTTTTCTAACCACAACACTAAAAGATAACAAAAATTCATATAATTACTGTCTTTGAAGCAGATCAACAATGAGTCTAAATAAAGTCATCCTCTGGCTTAAGAATGAGTCCACATTAATATTATACACATCTACCAGAAGTGCTAAACAATTTAAGAGACCCCATTAACATTGTTCTAAGCACTTAAAAAATGCCTCTTTAGATTAAGATGAAAAGTAAATATTTTGACAATATCAGTAGAAAAAAGAAAATGTCTGGGTGATAATAATATAGAAATAAATATTGTAAGAAAAACTGAAATTAAACTCAACAAGGTAAGTGGGAAAAAGACAGAAAATGATTTTAGGATGAAGGAAGCATTATAAATAGAATTTCATGATCAAGACACACAACGGAGAAAGGAAAGATTAAAATGGAAATTACAGATAGTCACTGACAAGAAAGACAAATTCACCCATGGGAAAGAAGATGAAAAGAACAAAGACATGGAACTTAGATGGCACAGAAAATATTTGTATCATATTGATACACATTCACATATCAAAATTAAGGTGTAACAATTCATCTCTTTGTCTAAACTTATTCAAATATGCTTTTCTACCTTCTGCAGATGCAGAAGCAAAGAACATCTAATATTTTGGGATTACAGTATAAGACAGAAAAATTGGGTATTAAGAAAACAGAAATCATCAGTGCTCATAAGTTTGTTTATAAGCACACTCTGAATAAGAGAAGTAATATAAAGTAACCAACAGTCAATTAGCAATGGGTACTAGGAGGGGGTTCTTCTGAGAAAATAAACACTTAGATCGGGCAGAAATAATCACCTATAAGAATTTTTAGCAACATTCTAGAAAGAAGAAACCACTTTTGACAACATTTTACCAGAGGTTTTAGAATAGGTTAGTTTATTCCTAGGTATTGAAGTAAGGCAAGTTCACTGTGAATACACCAGGTGGTTGAAAGCCAAGTTTCAAAGAGCTGAGGGAAACAGATGAGCATGTTGAGAGTTTGGAGACTGTGGTAGTTTGGATGTAATTGGTCTCCATAATCTCATAGGCAGTGGCACATTAGAGTCGATATGGCCTTATTGGAGGAACTGTGTCATTGTGGCAGCTGGCTTTGAGTTTTTCTGCGTTCATGATACAGCCTACTGTCCCAGTCAACTTCCTGTTGCCTGTAAGATGTAGGACGCCCGGCTATGCCAACACGACATCTGCCTGCACTCTGCCGTGGCCCACAGCATGATGGTAATGAAGAAAAGCTCTGATCTGTTCACAAACCATCCCACGGAAATGCTTTCTGAGGAAAGTTGATGTGGTCATGGTATCTCTCCATAGATAGAGAGACCTAAACTATGACAGAGACTAATGCAGGGATTTCAGATTGTATTCTCATTATTATGAAACTATAGTAGAGCATAGTTTTGATGATCATTGATAAAAAGCAGATTTTTAAAAAGAAGTTATGCATTTATTTTTATATTTATGCAAATGAATGTTTTGTCTTCATGCATGTCTGTGCATAAGTTGGTGCCTGGTAGCCACAGAGTCAAAAATAGGGTAATAATATTGGAAATAGAGTCACAAATGGCTATGAGCCACCATACATGTGCTGGGAACTGAAAACAGTACTTCTGAAAGAGCAAGAAGTGCTCTTAAATCACCAAGCCATCTCTCCAGCCTCAGACTTACGTTTTAAAAATGGTGGCAAAAAGAAAAAATGGACTACACTCAGGTTATGTTTTGAAGATATGATTTGTATGTTATAGAGACTGAATGAAGAATTTGAAAAAAATAGAAAAAAGAATCAAAGTTTTGTCCTAGATAATAGATGAATTATCAGGCATCTATGGTAGAGGATAGTGATTTGTCTTTGTGCATGTTTGTGTATGTGTGTTCCTGTGTAACTGAAGAGAAGATTTGATGTCTGTCTGTGTCATTGTTGCATTTGAAACTCATGTCAAATTGTGTTATCTGTTAGGCACTTTGGTAAAAATATTAAGTTTATTAGCCCATTTATGCCTTTTTTCAAGGAACCCTGAAGTAAGATAAGATTTGTGAGTTATTAAAAAATAAATATCCAAGAAGTAAACATAATACACAAAGGAGTAAAACTTAGGATGTGTTAAGAACATCTGTAGGATCTAATGAAGCAATATTATACAGTATGAGGGCATGACTGACAAAATGCTAAATAATTCATCATATAAACACATGAATTATCAACAGAAGATAAGTACATACTCCAAAACTGTGTTGCAGCCCCTATTCTTAAGAGGAAACAATTAAAGTCCTACTTTTAAGCTGTTTGAGAATGAGTCAACATTTAGTATTTAGTAATGGTAAAGTTATAATTCTGTAAACCTTTGTAGAAGTGATTTCCAAGAAAATAACCTGAAATACTGATGCTAATTTATGCAAAGATGTTTGTTATAGGCCTTTTGTTAATAATGAAAATTGCAGTCAAGATTAAGAAACTGTCCATATGTTCTCATACCAGAAAGCTATTGAACATGATATATGAATAATTTAAATACATAGGAAATTATTATGAAACACAACTGAAGAAAAAGTCAGAATGCTTAATTTTAACAGCTGTATTATCTTTGTTAAATTTGTAGGAAAACACTTTGGAGGAAAATATTAAATATATTGGTGCTTACCCCTGGGGAATATAATTGTTGTTTATGAGTTTTGTTGTTTTATGAATTTTGGAAGACTTCCGAATTACTATTATTTTCATAATTAGAAAGCCACACTAAAAAGTTTTAAAACTTTAAAGGACAGAGTGAGGTTAACAAAAGTCATGAGATGAGTAGCTGAAGAAATAGCTCAGTAAGTAAGACCACATACTGTGTAAGCATGAGTACCTGAGCTAGAATCTCAGTGTGCATATGAAAAGCGGTGGCCATGCCTATGTCTGAAACACTACCGCTATATAGGGCAGAGACAAAGGGACTAAGATTCCTGGGTCTTGCTCTTGCCAGTCTAGTTCTAGGTTAGGAGACAGACCCTATCTCAAAGAAACTATGTGGAGACTGTAAAGGCAAAATACCTGCTGTCTTTCCTTTACTTCTGCATATATGCACATAGATATATTCATGCACATACACACATGGAGAGCCCTTACTCACATGTAGACCCCCAAACATACACACACACACACACACACACACACACACACACACACACAAATAAACACACATAGCCACTATACACACATAGACCATATGCATACATACACACATATTCCCAGGTACACTTGGAGTGGGTGGATAAAAACTCACAGAAAAGGAAGCATAAAGGGTCAATATGTGCCTCTCAACCAGGTAAGAATAAACAAGCTCAAGAAGACCCTCACAAAAGTCATACTGGTAAGTATGTGATAGCTGCATCAGTAAGAATTTTAGAACCCTGCTGATTTCTTTAAGATCGCAAGTATGTGAATGCAGAAAATAGCAAGGGGACTTTAGATAGATCAAAGTGAAGAGTAACAGAGGCAAGAGAAAAATGGCAAATGTAAAAGTTCTAGAAATAGATGAGCTAACACTGTGTGCAAATTGTGAACACCGATCCAGATCTTGGCCTTGTTGTCACACAATATCAACTAGAACAGGAGACCTACCTGAGAAAAGCCTGAAAGTTGCCACCTCAGTTTTTTTTTTTTTTTTCAGATTGTAGAGGTAGCTTTCAGATATATGTGAATGACACATGGTAATGATCACAAAGAGAAAAGGAAAATAAAAACATTTTGGTTCTGCAGAAACAACAGAACCAAAAAGCAGCCAACCTACTTTCCACACCAATAGCAATACCAAACTTTAGTGACACCACCCGTTAGTATGTGGGCAGCAGAGAACAAATGTGAGTCAGGAAGTTTATCTACAGAATGCCTAGAAATAAAATGTTTGAGCAGTGCCATGATTAGCTACTCTAAAAAGAAAAGAAAGATGAAGGAAGGGAGGGAGAGAAGGAAAAAAGGAAGGCAGGGAGGGAGGGAGGAAGAGAAGGAAGGAAGGAATAGAAAAAATAGGCATCAAAAATTTCCCTAACTATTGTATCCTAAATATTCGTATATGAACTAGATTTTCACAAAAAGTTTCTGACGAATCTTGATTACTTATGTGTATTAAAAATAATCTTATAATTAAAAATAATAAAATAATCAATATGTATAAGAACTGAATTTTTTTTTTTTTTTAGACAGGGTTTCTCTGTGGCTTTGGAGCCTGTCCTGGAACTAGCTCTTGTAGACCAGGCTGGTCTAGAACTCACAGAGATCCGCCTGCCTCTGCCTCCCGAGTGCTGGGATTAAAGGCATGCGCCACCATCGCCCGGCTTCTTTTTTTTTTCCTTTTTTAAGTTGTAAGTTTATTTTTAATTTATTTATTTTACATACCAACCACAGTTTTCCCTCCCTCCTCTCCTCACATTCCCACCCCTCACCACCCTTTTATCCCCATCCACTCCTCCTTCTCCATTCAGAAGGGGTAAGGCCTCCTATGTGAGTCAATAAAGCATGGTATATCAAGCTGAGCCAGGACCGAGCTGTCCCCCTGCATCAAGACTGGGCAAGGCATTTCACCATAGGAATTAGGCTACAAAGAGTAAGGTCCTGGTCTCGCTGCTAGGTGCCCCACAAAAGACCAAGCTACACAACTATTACCCAGATGCATAGGGGCTAGATCAGTCCCATGCTGGCTCCAGAGCAGTCATTCCAGAGTCCATGAGTTCCCACCAGCTCAGATACGATGTCTCTGTGGGTTTCCCCATCATAATTTTGACCCCTCTTGCTCATATTACAGAAGCGCATCCCTTGCTCATTCCTTCTCTTCAACTAAGATAATTAGGAAATTTGAGTGGAAACATCTTCAAGTTATTTTCATAAATATTAATTTTGTTCAATTGTTCATTTACTTTTCTCTAGAGAGTCAATTATATACACACAGAACTTCTTTTCATAACTTATTTTAAATCATTTTTCTTTACCACTGCTTTTCTTTATTGTATTATACTTTTATTCATGGTTATTTCCCTGCTTTCTTTCAATACTACTTCAAAATGTATTTAGCTTTACTTTCCTTTGAGTATCCTAAGCTTTGTCTTTCAGTTATTTTCTTTTTTTTTCTGATATAAATTAAATTTCCTAATTATCTCAATAATATTTTGCCAAATTTGATTTTAGTTTATATGCATCTGGAATCTGTTACTACCCTTTATTGCTATATCTTTTTCTGTCTTCTATAATCTGATGTGGTTTGCTATTAACCTTCCTTTTCAATATCACCAGTATTGCTGTATTTGAACACCATTGCCGTTGATGTAATTTAAAGAAAAGCCCTTAGGTGACACTGAATTACTATTGTATCTAAGTTAATTTTCCTGATACTGAAAAAAAAAATAGTTCTATCTTATCTTTGAAGGTAAGAACTGTGGAAAACAAACATCATAATTGTGATGAGCAATGCTATGCTGAGAAAATTCTCATTCCTTTCAAATATGCTTTGAGAATTTGTCACAGTTCTGACAAACCCATCCTCCTTAAGAATTTCCTGTTTAGGAACCTGAAGAGCCTGAGGAAGAGGGCCGTGTCCCTGTGTTCCTGTGATTAAACTGGTAAAGATAGTCCCGAAATATCACTGAACTGAACTTTTTTGAGCTTATGAACTAAGAAGAAGATTTGAAGCCTTTGTTCACTGGATCAGTTGACCACTGATCCCATGGATATTCAGAGGCATTCCCTTAGCACAGATATGCACATAAAATCATCCTCCATGCACATCAAAGACAGCAATCTATATTGTGAAATAAAAACTTCACATAAAGTTAGAAATCTCTCAGTCTTGTATAAAAAGGAAAGAGATGATAAACTACATACAAACATAGACAATGACACATCCTTCGTACCAGTGGTTCTCATCTTATGGGTCATGACTCCTCCAGAGGTCCAATGACCCTTTAACAAGGGTCATAAATCAGATACCGTGAATACCTAATATTTATATTAAAATTAATAACAGTCACACAATTACAGTCATGAAGTAGCAATAAAAGTAATTTTGTGGTTGTTGTCATCACAACATGAGGAACTACATTATAGGATTGCAGCATTGGGAAAGTTGTGAACCACTGCTTTATACAATTCTTGCAATTTTATATTTAAAATATATTCATCTGCATCAGTTACTTGTTCTTTAAATTGAGAGGAATTTACTTACACCTTCCTATAAATATGAGCTGGATATAGCACCTGGCTAATCTTTGTTGAATAATATTTCTCCCAATTCTAATTCAGCTCACTCGCTCATATGCAGTGGTTTAAGTACTTCCTAGTGGGCCTGCTATTGAGGCTCTTTCCATCTAATATATTCAACATGTGATCTTTAGCTTTATCCATGCTCAAGATATATTTGACCATGTTATGTCCTGTTTTAAATACTTAATAGTTTCTTTATTGTGAAGGGTAGCACCAAATATTTTGATGAATTATACTTCATCCTATACTTCCACTAGTAAATAAAATAATTTTTATTTTGAAATAAGTCATCTTTACATAGCCTTGCCTAAGTTCCCCTTCTTGTGATTACAGCACTGTGGATCTGGATAATGTCCTGATCATGAGATTCTTTCATTCTGATAAATGTAGGAATTTAATGTAAGTCATTTTTAATTTCAGTTTCAGTGACCTACATTAAAAAAATCCTAGATCTCAATCATGATGACATACCTAGATACATTCACAATATTTTTTATTTCCATTTCTACCAGTTCTCTTAACTGGAGTTATGTGTTAGAAGTTCTATCTTAATCTTAGTACATTGTGTAATATTTGGATGTTACCACAGTTTTAATAGATATTTGTTGGAAGAAAAGATAATGTTTACTATAACTATAAAACCAAGTCAAGTGATGAAAATATGAAGTGTTATGAAAGTGGCATGTGAAATAAAATCCCCTAAAGTCTTCCAAAACAAGAGCACACATTGCACAAATAGTCTAAATCTATGCAGTGCCCATAAAAAAGTTCCAGTCTGTACCTAATGATCCTCCATTAACAACACTCAAGATGATTTTGAAAACCATTAAAGATGTTGGACATAATTGGACATCTGGCTTGAAATAATTCCATGGGGATCTGGACAGGCAATCTCTTTGAAGCGAGAATGTTTATGCAACACAGCAGAATTATCAATTGCCCTCTCTACTGCCAAAGAGCATTCACAGCCAAATATTAAGTAATGTGAAAGTGAAAAATGAGGCCGTGTTTCTCCTAATGGAATATAAAAAAGAATAGGTCTTATTTAACAGCAGAACAAATATTCAATCGTATTATTGTTCGTATGAAACTGGAAGAGAAAAAAATGGACATTCCAAAATGCAATTCAAAATTGTAAATCACAGTAATGCTTCCTTGTCTTTCCTAAAAACTTCATTGTTTTCAACTAAGGAAAGCACAAAAAAGTGAGGGTCTAATTACTGAATATATGCCACTGTTACTTCCATTATTTCCATATTCTCTTATATTAAGTAGACCAGTGTGAATACCTCAAAGTATTTCATCACTAAAACCACCTGAAATTTGATAGCAACCTAATATTTCCCTTGAAAAAAAAGTCCCATGTTTGTATACATAAAAGTACTTACCTTTATCAAGGAGATTTTTGAGACATAGGAAGTGGATACTATACAGAGTGTATAAATACTCCCAGAATTACTTTGCATGCCTTCTCCCTTCTTCCATTGTTTTACAGATTTCAAGTTTGGGCCCATTCAAAGAACTCTCCAAACAACCCAGACATCATTTCTTCTTATTCCATCTTCCTCTTTTTCTACCCATAGGAAACACAGAATGTAACAATTGCAGGTAAGAGATCACCATGACATCATCTTCCCCTTTAATTGACCAGAGAAATAAGTTCAATCCCCCTCTTCCTTCTCTCCTTCTGCTACTTCTGCCACCGCCTCTCAGCAGTCTCTTTCCAGGGAAGCACATGACTGTGGAGTTTATGGAACTTGGAACTTCAACCAGTCTTTAGTGGGGAAAAGGGGAGTGAAACAGTTCATGACTTGTACTCATTATGTTTGTTTGCTCACTTTGATTTTCAGTGATGGAAGAGAGGTGAGAGAACAGGTGTGCCCCTCAGGTTCTGATTGGGAGAAATTGACACACATATCTTTGAGAGTAATTTTATTTCCATGACTTGGCCAGTGTCTTATTTCATAGACTTACTGCATATTGAAATTATAGCACACAGCTTGATCATTTATCTGTAGAGTTATTCATCTACCTGTATGAGTTATAACTAGAAGTCATCCCTAGTCAGTATTAGTAGTAATAATCATTCTCATTAATTTCTATTAAACATTTTGCTATTAGCATGTATTGATAATCTTTTAAAGGTTGTCCATAATTAATGTAATGTTATCTTACAAAAACTCATTGAATTAGGAAGAATATATTTTTCATATATAAAACAATAAAGAGTGACATTTTTCCCAACATCCCTGTGGCTGAAAAGAATTCAGGTATGAAGGTACAAACTCAGGCATGGTCTCTAGTTCGTTAACCCTTAGCCATTATTCTATATTTTAACTGGTTAAATCGGTTGAAGATTGAAGTACAATTGAGAGACTGTTATTGTGTAGTAGGGCCATGGAGAATCTGTCTCAAATTATTAAGTGCCAAGCTTATGTTCACACATAACTAAGTAATACAAAGACCAAATCTACATATTCCAAGAGAACACTAACACAGGGTTGCAAAAAAAGGTTCAGGACTATTAGATATTGAGGAACAAAAGGACATACGCCAGAAGATCCTGATAGTCTAAAGGGTTAGATAGATAGAAAACATTTGAGCTAACAGCTATCCACTGTCTAGGAGAGTTAAGTAAACTAAGAACACTCAATTATTCAAAGAGAGAGAGAGAGAGAGAGAGAGAGAGAGAGAGAGAGAGAGAGAGAGAGAGAGAGAGAGAGAGTCATTTCCTCAGAAAGATAGAACTTAGTCTACCTCAAGATTCAGCTATACCGCTCTTGGGCGAATTCCCAAACGATGCTTTGTCCTTCCACAAGGATATTATCTAATCATATTAATTGCTGCTCTATTCATAATACCAGAAACTGGAAGCAACCTAGATGTCCCTCAACAAAAGAATGTTTGATGTGGGATTCCCCTCTGTATGCTATGAATACTTTTCATTACCATTGGTAATTAAAGAAGCTGTTTTGGCCAATGGCTTAATAGAGTAAAGCCAGGCAGGAAATCTGGACACAGATATAGAGAAAAAGTAAGCAGAGTCAAGGAGATGTTATGTAGCTGCCAAAGGAGAAAGATGCCAGCCACCAGCCAGAACCTTACTGGTAGGCCACA
>NW_026068024.1:4325758-4430982 GCF_014885135.2 Alexandromys fortis | reverse complement strand
AAAAAAAAAAAAAAAAAAAAAAAAAAAAAAAGAAATTCCTGTTTTCTTTTTTCCAGTAGATCACCCAGAGGAGTTAAAGTGAGACAAGCCTGTGCATCCAAACCTGCCATCTGCTCTTGCTTAGACAACATTTTAAAAAGCTGCATCAGGGGCATTTCAACCACATGCAAGTGTAGAGGCATTATGGCCAACATCCTTGTGCCCTCATCCTTGCCTCTTATATGCCTAGCAACCCCCATATTGTAGACTCACTGAACTGCCTGATGCTTCCAGAGGCTAAATGGAACAACTCAGCTCTGCTTCTCAGAATTCTGGGCTTTCCTGGACATGTCAGATCAATTTTAATTCTCCATTGTCTTTTCAACACTGTTATGATTTAAATCTGAACTGTTTCACAGGGTAACGTTTTGAAAGAATTGTCTCCATGTAACTGTGCTGTTTCAACAGCCTTGAAGTCTTTCAGAGGTGGCACCCTACTGACTAGGGGTGAACCTTCAAAGGTTAGTTTCTGTATATTGGGTTTGTCAATAATTTCTTTGCTTCTTAGCTTGTTGTAATATAAGAAGCCTTAAAAACATAAGCCAAAAAACAAACAAGCAAAATCCTGAAAACATAGAAAGTTTTGACACCAGGTTTTATGAGAGAGCAATTCTGAAAAAGGGAGGCATTAGATTTTAGATACTAAGAATTTAGAAAGACAATTCTGTAAGATTAAGAGATTAGAAGATTGTTATATATACCTATGTTGCCTATGTATGCACAGAGGATGCTTGAAAGTATATGATTACTGCCAAAAAATATTTATACTTTCTTTTGTTAGATGTCTATACACTAAAAAAAAGATATACTGATAATAGTTGATAGAACATGCTCACACATTGTAAATATTTTTCTACATACTCATATTGATGGAAAATTATTATATGAAAAAGATAAGTCTATGCTGGAAACTCCGAAAAAAATCATAGGACATATAAATTAGGTTATGAAAGTCTATAGAAAATTAATAAATAAATCATGACTTACATAATATTCTAGTAATTCTCCAGAACAGTGGTTCTCAAACATCCTAATGCTGTGACACTTTTTTTATATTTTTCTCATTTTGTGGTGAGCCCCAGCCACAAAATTATTTAATTATTACTTCATAACTGTGATTTTGCTACTGTTATAAATCAGGCTACAACTATCTGATAAGCAGGATATCTGATATTGACCCCCAAAGGGGTTGAGACCTGAAAGTTCAGAGCCATTACTGATGTCTAAAATGGATCACTGTTTCCTATTTTCATGGGTACCAGGGACATAAAAATGGAGACCAAACATAAAATGCATGATGCTATCTATACTGTGTGTAAGACAAGTCCATTACCTCTGATCTAGGAGTCTTCTATATTCTGCAGACTTTTATAAAACTGCATAAAGTGACTTTGTAAGCTTTCAGGTAGGATATACTCAAGATCTTCTGTTTTTCTTGACCATGGCTATAAATGAAGTGATAAAGCATAAATAAAGTATAAGTAAACATCTCAAACTAACACAATAATACAGAAATTAGCTAGAATACACAAAGAAGATAAATTTAATTAGACTTCAATATTTTCATATGAAATAAATGAAAACCAAAACTAACCACGGATAGGCAAGTTGTGCGTATATCACACTTTCTAAGTCTTTGGATGCTTGGTATTTATTTAATATATGGAAATCTACAGACTCCCTGTTGTTGATCGAATGTTTTATACACATGTAAATCATAATATGAAATTCTAGTTTTCAATGTAGTTATTTAAGAGGCAAGGTATGTTTGAGTTGAGGACATGAAAGTATATTCTTCATAAATGGAATAAATGACCAGGGGCATCAATCTTTCCTTGGTTTCTGCAAAATTAGATTACAATTAGAACTTAATGTTCTGAAAATTTGAAGAACACTCGCCTTAAAACTTAACACCTTGATGATTAGCTAGATCCCAGAAGTGAGAAATAATTTTTTATCATTTACAAAATACTCGGGGTCTGTATTGTTATAGTAGCTGAACTAAAACAGTCACCAAAACTCTTAAAACAAAGGGAATGGTCTTTGCCTATACTTCTTTTCATAAGGCCAAATTGAAACAAGGCTAAGTCATCTGGTAGTGATGGATTCCAATTCACCTGATAGTGGGTTAAAAAGCAAGTTATGATGTTAGAAGGAAGACACAGGGGCAGGGATCTTGAAGGAAATGCAGGAGAAGCAAGGAAGGCAATATGCGGTCCAAATGCAGTGTGAACAATGGAATAATCTCAAAGAATAAATAAAAGTGTATTTTGGAAAAGAGGCCATCCTTTGCCTTGACTTTTTTTCATTTGATTCAGAGAGACTGCCTGCACCATGTATAGCATCCATGTGAATACATGCTCAGCAATAATGTCATACTCCTCACTAGACAGCTCATTGCTCATACATAGTTCAACCTATATTTGATTCCAATATTAAATCTATAATTCCTACGGTCATGTGTCCATCAACACTGAGGTTAGAGGAGTACTGTATTTCCTTCAGAAAATGACAAAGGTTAGAATTTCTATATCATGTTAACTTACCAACGTATAATTTATTATTAATATGGATTAAAAGAAAAAATGTTTATTTAACCATTATAGTAAAGGTGTTTTATTATATACAGAGGCCATGTTCTTTCTATTTCTGTTCTTATGTTTTTTCAAGTAATTCATAATCTAGCATTTAAACATAGGCAAAAAAGTTCTATACAAGGTCATGTATGCATTTATTTTTTTATTTGGCATTTGGAAATAAACCTAAGACCTCTCACTAATCTGTGTGCTCAGACCTTTATTTATTTCCTATTTTGTTCTTTAACTTTGAGAAAGGGTCTCTCTTAAATTGCTTAGGCTGGCCTTGAACTCAGTTTATATCCCATGCAGACTCAAGTTTATAATTCTCAGCTGTCTATGGATCTAAGATTTCCGGTGAACAACACCTCTTCTGGTATTTTTCAAAGGTTATTATTTCTGTTTTTTTAAAAACAGTCACTCACTTTGAATAAGCATATATCAGATTGCATTAAGCAAAGATAAGAAATGCAGTCCTTTGAAATTATGAACTCATTTGGGAAGGCAGTGATCATCAGAGACAGATGCTATGAGCCCTGATTCCAGTTGTGTTATTGCTGGAAAGTAGTCTCACAAAGAGGTGCTGACTTTAGGAAAGGAAAAAGAAACCAACAATATGATTTTAAAGCCTGAAAACCACCAGTAGTGGTCAGTGAAGTATATACAGATTATTCACAGATAATGTGTTCCCTAGAAAGCTGGAAAGTAAGTCAAAGATGAGAGAAGACAGGCACTTCGGTTGGGCACACAACAGTATACCTATGGGGTGGAGAGCTATCTTTCCTTCATATTCACACTATGCCACACTCAGTAGGACTCACTAGGTAAGTGGTCTGGTACACAGGGAGAGTCAAGGTCATGTCCATGGCTTCATTGTCAGCATCACCATGATGCCCTGCTTCTGGGCCTTCCCAGACATGCCTACTACCATTCCTAATTCTTGGCTGCCTCCCTCATGGGTTTCCATTTGAACTATGCATCATTCCTAGGTAATATAGGTTGAGGGGTGTGTTAGGAACATGGAATGGAAGCCCTATTCTCTATCATCAAGTAATCTCTTTGTCTTTAAATTCAAGAGTCAGACCTGTTGCTTCATAATTTTTCTATAGGTTGATTTCCAGCAAGGGCATTTTTAGTTATTCCTACTATGAGCACCATGGGCACCTCCCCTGCTGCTGCCACCACACTGTGAATGTAGGTACTATTCCAGATTTTGATGTTTGATTTAAATCATCATTAAAAATATCATTCATTTTAAAATGGAACTGATGAGTACAAAGTACAAAGTTCATCTAATCAACTGTAAAGCATATTTTATGCCATTTAATTATGCTATGTAGAGAACTGATTAATTGTAGATATTGAGAAAGAGTTCATATTCAAACCTTTGCAATTGATGTGTCTTTTATATAGCATTACTTATTTTTAAAGTTGGGAAAGTTCTTTTATTTACAAGGTATAACATCCAAGTGGAAAGAAAATCATCCATTCCAAATATTTAGTTTAAAATATGATCTCCACAGAACTCTTGAAACACTTATCTGTTTAGAAATCAAATGTTATTTAAAGAATATTTGTGTTGGGCCAGCTAGATAAAAAGAATTACTTATTGACTCCGTGGTTGAATAGCCGAGGGTATAGATTCCTTCTAAAAGAGAATGTTGCTGCTAATAAAAAATAAAGGCACCACAAATCAACCTATCATTAAGTAGAATTGAATCATTAAAGCTAACCATGCCAGGTATTGGCTTATTACTACTATTTCAGTGTTATGAAGTGAAAACTTCTTTGTAATAATATACAGCTTGCTAATTATAGCACAAAGACTCTGTTCAGATTCTCTTTCCCTCTCTCTGTCTCTATATCTCTCTTTGCATCTCTCTATTTCACACTCTCTCCCCACCCTTGTCCCTCTGCACCCCACACATATATAAAATCTTCAAACTTGGGTATAGAGAAGACAAAGAATGAATCACATGCCCAAGGTAGATATCAATCATGGCAATCTTTTCAAATGCAGAGGTAGCCTCAGATTTGTTGAGAAACTCTTGTCTGGACAGATACTACTCCACAGTGAAGGGCAGCAGGGAGCTGAGCATGCACTCTTGCTACAGTGATATGCTCTGTCTTATTTCTAAAACAATTGTATTCTTGCTAAGTGTTAGGTCCTTACTCAAGCTATAATTCACAGATTGCTGAATGGAACCATACCTGCATGGATCAATTATTTGTTCATTCATAAGTATTTGCTGTGCATTTTTATATACTACTCATGGTTGAAGACCTATACATACTGTATATAACTATATATAACTATATATATATATAATCAAAGATATTATGAATTTATATGACTTTGTATGAAAATAAGAAAAATCATGGATATGCAGGGGGATGGTTCCTAACATTCGGCAGCTTGTACATGACACAGTCAAGTTTCAAATCCAGGAGCGGTGGAGAATTAATTTCATTAAAACATAGTTAATAACTCATTTTTGTGCTTTAATTCAATGAAGAGATACCTCTAAAGAGCAAACCTTGACATTTTGTTTTAATGAATTTGAATCAGTGATGTGGCTAATGAACAAAGAATTTTACAAACAGTTACTTAAGTCCAAGGGACAGCAGTTTCTTATGGGTGTAACAAAAGTAGTGCAAGCACGGGTCACATAGATGTGTGGTGAGGATTCAATGGGCTAATAGATATAAGATGTCAGTTAACATAAACATACACAAATTTTCTTGATTATCAAATCAGACTTAAAAAATAAAGCAAAATCCATCAATACTTCTAGAAAATATAATTTCAGAAAGAAAGCAAAAGCTCTGCCAATTTGTCTATATAATAATAATATATTAAAAAATCTTATGATGATGGCAGAAATAAAGATTGCAATCCTTCCTTTACATATAAAAACTGGACAATATCTGCAAACCAAAAAATGGAAGATAACTGGAATTTTCTTGAAGATCGACCCTGTGAATCCAAAAGCAAACATGAATGATTTTACAAATATTCCTATGAAACACTCAATCATCACTGCTGTTTGAACTTCACTGTGCTGTTAAATTCAGGGTCTCTTAACCTAGTTACTGTTAATATTTTTCTTCCACATCAATGAAGTGTGGATGTCCAGGTCTTGCCAGTGTCTTCAGTTGAAAATACAACTTGCTCAGAACTTCAAATCTGATCAGTGAAAACAGTAGTTTAAAAGCTCAAAGCCTAAGTACCAGAAAAAGATAAAATCTGAGCAGAAGAGAAGGATCCTTGATAAGAAACACTTTCTCCTCTTGCAAAGGTCCCAGGTTCACTTTCCAGCACCCACATGGTGGTTCATGATAGTCTGTGACTCTAGATCCAGGCTATCTGGCATTGTCTTCCAGCTTCCATCAGCACTGCTCATGCACATGGAAGACAGACATACATGTGGCCTATACTCAGATGCATGGAAGGAAAATGTAAATCTGCAGCTAAAAATATTGCCATGCTTAAGAGCATGGATTGTTCTTCCAAAGGACCCAACTTCACTTGCTAGGATCCATATTCACAGTCACATATGATTCTAGCTCCAGGCAATGAAATGCCTTTGGCCTTCATGGCCATATACACATAACAGTAGCAACAACAACAACAACAAATAAATAAATAAATAAAAAACAAACAAACTAACCTAAAATGCTTTAATATGGCATAAATGGTAAAATTATCAGAAATAATTACAGAAAATGCATTATAAATCAATAGCAAGGAAATTCAAAGGCAAATGGATGGAATGAGGGAAAAAAAACAATCCTGACTGAGGTAACCCAAACCCAGAAAGACAAATATGGTATGTACTCACTTAAAAGTGCATGATACCTTTAAAGTAAAGGGTAACTATGCTACAATCCACAGACCCAGAGAGGTAACAAGGAGAGTCCAAGAAGGACACTCGGATCTTCCTGGGAAGGGGAAATAGAAGAGATTTCATGGATGGGCCAGTGGGTGTGGGAACATGAGGGAGCAGGTAGGTAGTTGGTTGGGGTGAGTACTGAAATTGTAGAGTGGAAAAAGGGGTATTTGGGGGTTAGATAGATACTTCTAGAAATATGCAAGGACAGCCCAGCTAATACTCCTAGTAATTGTGGATAAGTAGCCTGAAATGGCCATCTTCTGTGACTGGGAATAATTTCCAATGGAGCTACTGGAACACCAAGCCACTCACATAACCTTCTACCTACAGTATGTCCTGCCTATGGGATGTGCTGGGGCAAGGGTGGTACAGAGTTTGTGGCAATGGCCAACCAATGACTGGTACAATCTTAAACCTGTGCCAGGAGAGTGAGACCACCCCTGACACTATCTGGAGTGCCAGGACTCAGAGATTGGATGGCTCAGAGACCTAGGATAGAATCAAACATGAGGAAAAAGTCAATGTAATGATGCTTAGTATTTTGTTGTACTCATAAAATGGTGCCTAACCCAATTGTCGTAAGAGGCTTCATCCAGCAACTGGAGAAAACAGACATAAAGACCCACTGTCAAACTTGAGGTTGAGATCTGGGAATAGTGCTGAAGAAAGAAAAGAAGGATTGTAGGAGCCAAAGGGTCAAGGACTTCAAAATCAACTAACCTTGGATCATAGAAGTTAACAGAGTCTGAACCAACAACCAGGGAGCCTGCATGTGACTGACCTAGGCCCTATGCATATATATGACAGTTGTGTAGCTAGTTCTTCTGTGGGTCTCCTAACAGTAGTAGCAGGGGCCATCTCCAACTCCTTTACTGGCTTTTGAAACCCTATTTTTCATACTGGGTTGCTTTGCCCTCCAAGAATACAAGGCTGGGTGCTTAGTCTTACTGCAGCATGAAATGCCATGTTTTGGAGATATAGCCAAAAGTGAGGCTTGCCCTTTCTGAGTATAAATTGAGGAGTAGTGTATGGGGTATAGTGAAGGGGGAAGTGACACTGAGGTCAGTATGTAAAATGATAACAATAAAGAAGAAAATGCATCATGGTCTCACTAAGATCATATGTTTGGGAATTTATCTGAGGAAACTTCACTGTGATGAAAATTATGACTATTTACCCTATATGAATTTCTTGACAGAGTAGAAGAAGATTATAAATGTAATAGTTCTGCTCATATAATTTACAAATTGAAAGCAAACCTAATAAATGCACAAAAATTAAACTGCATAAAAGTGGTATAGAGTATTTTAAGATCCAATTTGGGGGAAAGCTATTCAGGATTTGCCAAGGTAGATGTCAGAATGCTCTAAATAATCATTTAGGCACAACAACATAGCCTTGATTTACACTGCAATAAGATTCTTGAAAACATGCTCAGTGAAAAAGCCAAACAGAAAAAGTCACTCACTATTTGTTTTGGTTCATATGACATGCCCCATGTAGGAAGGCCAATAAAGACAGATTCCACACTAATGGCTATCAAAATTCGGGAACAGAGAAAGTAAAAATGTGTGTGTGAAGATATGCTTTTCTGTATCTATATGTGTTCCTTGTTCTTTTTACATAGCTCTTTTTATTATTTGTTTATTTTGTTCTATTCCAATTTGTTTGTCTTTGTTTTATTTTATTATTCCTTAGATGCCTAATTGGTTTCTAAGGAGAGACAGAAAGAGTATGAAGCCAATGGGAGGGTGGGTGGGAGCAAATGGAAGGAGTAAGTGGAGTGGAAATCCTAATCAACATATATTGTATAAAAATCTATTTTCAATCAAACGAAAAAATTAAAAATTTTACAGTAAAAACATATTGACATATTGACGTCTTGCTTTACTCCTTACCAGTGGGACAAAAACCAGGTACCTGAAACTTGGAGGAGAGAAATGGAGGAACAAGAAACACAAGAAAATGGAGAGCAAGTCTTCTGATCAAGCTGCAAAATTCATTTTTTCTCAGGAGTATTATATAGCAAAAGGGCAGGGGTGGGTAGGTGGCTATGCAATTTTTTTAAGTGGAATGCCATGTCTGAAGATATCCTTAGCTGACAGGAAGAGATGAGGAAATACTGAGGGTCTATAAATGTTAATTGACAGGGGCCTGGGACCTGCAGGTCTGTAGGGATTCTTAACACACAGGGAGAGATAAGGGTAATTTCCTGGGCCTAGAACTTTCCCTACAGAGGCTTCTGAATAGCTTACTTAACCTGTGAACTAAGATGGCTTGACTATAACCAAATACAGGTCTTTGCTTCAGGCATTAGACACATAATTGACAAAATACCTAGGGATGTGGATACAGAACCCAGAAAAAGCAGAGGAAATCATAAATAGTCCTTTCTTATTTGGACCTTGGAATTTCTGGATAATCCCTCTTCCTTTAGAACACAAAACATCAAATGCTCCCACATAAGCTCTGCCTTTGTGTCACCATTTTAAGCAATGTGTTTGGTAAATCATAGAGCATCGTGTGATCATACTCTTTCATTTATTTCTTTGTGTAACAAAGAGAAGTAAGTCTGTGAATCTATGTGTTATCACAATGCCCAGCATTTGCTCTTTACATAAACATGATTCACGCCAATGCATCTTCTGCCCTTTAGAGATTTTTTTTTACCATTTCATGACTCCAGTGACACACAAACAAATGATTATTCATCAATAGTTTGAGAAGCATTTTTCTTAAACAGAAAGCCTTCTCTTTTAGCCATTAGAGACACAGATTTTATTTATTGTCTAAATTAAATGCAATCATACAATTTTACTTTTCCCTTACCTTCTTTCAGATACTGCCATGTATTCTCCCTTGTTCCATCTATAAATCATGGACCCTTTATTTAGTTGCTGTACTTGTCTTTACAGGCCACCATTTGGTTGTGGTATCATGGGTAAGTATTTCTCTTTTTTCCCAGTTTTCTATTATTTTTCCATTCAAAAACATACTTCCTCCCATCCTCCTATTACCCTCCTTAAGAGAGGGCAGGGAACCCTGCCCTGTAGGAAGTCCACCCCCCCCATCCAGGCCTAGGAAGCATTGCATCCAAATAGACTAGGGTCCCAAAAAGCCAGTGCATGCAGTAGAAGCAAGTCCCAGTGCCTTTTATCAATGGCTTCTCAGACAGCCGCCATTGTCAACCACATTCAGAGAGTCCGGTTTGATCACATGCTCATTCAGTCCCAGTCCAGTTGGATTTGGTGAGCACCCATTAGATCAGGCACACTGCCTAAGTGGGTGGACCAACCCCTCACGGTCCTGACTTCCTTGCTCATCTTCTCCCTCCTTCTGCTCTTCAACTGGACCTTGGGGGCTCAGTCCGTTGCTCTGATGAGGGACTTTGTCTCTATTGCTATCCATCGCTGGATGAAGACTCTATGGTGATATTTGAGACAATCATCAGTGTGATAGTGGGGCAAGGCCAGTTCAGGCACCCTCTACTCTGCTGCCCAAGAACCTAGCTGGGGACATTCCCCTGGGCACCTGGGATCCTCTCTAGAGTCAAGTCTCTTGCTAACCCTAAAATGGCTCCCTTAATGTAGATATCTTCTTCCCTGCTCCTATATCTGCCCTTCCTCCATCTCCACCCTCCCACTCTTCCCAAGTACTCTCCAGTCTTTCCCTTTTCCCTTCTGTCTCCCCCTCTCCCCTTCCTCCATCCCCACCCCCACCCCCATGCTCCCAACTTTTGCCTAGCAATCTTGTTTGCTTCCAAGTTCCAAGCGGATCTATATATGTTTTTCTTTGGGTTCACCTTGTTATTTGGCTTCTCTAGGCTTGTGAACTATAGGCTTAATGTCCTTTGTTTATGGCTAGAGTTTACTAATGAGTGAGTACATACCATATTCATCTTTTCGGGTCTGGGTTATTTCACTCAGGATAATGTTTTCTATTTCCATCCATTTGCATGCAAAATTCAGAATGTCATTATTTTTTTAACACTGAGTAATACTCTTATGTGTATACATTCCACACTTTCTTTATCCATTCTTGCATTGAGGGGCATCTAGATTGTTTCCAAGTTCTAGCGATTACAAATAATACTGCTATGAACATAGTTGAACAAATGCTTTTGTAGTATGATTGGGCATCTCTTGGGTATATTCCCAAGAGTGGTATTGCTAGATCCTGAGGTATATTGATTCCCAATTTCCCGAGAAAACACCACACTGATTTCCAAAGTAGTTGCACAAGTTTGTATTCCCACCAGTAATGGATGAGAGTTCCCGTTGCTCTGCATCCTTTCCAGCATAGGTTATCATTGGTGTTTTTGATTTTAGACTTTCTGACAGGTGTAAGATGGTATCTCAAAGTTGTTTTGATTTGCATTTCCCTGATTGCTAAGGAGGTTGAACATGACCTTAAGTGTCTTTTGGCCATTTGAACTTCGTCTGATGACAATTCTCTTTTCAGTTCAGTACCCCATTTTTTAATTGGGTTAATTAGCATTTTAACGTCTAGTTTCTTGAGTTCTTTATATATTTTGGAGATCAGACCTTTGTCTGATGCAGGGTTGGTGAAGAACGTCTCCCATGTCTCCCATTCAGTAGGATGCCTTTTTGTCTTAATAACAGTGTCCTTTGCTTTACAGAAGATTCTCAGTTTTAGGAGGTCCCATTTATTCACTGTTTCTCTTGATGTCTGTGCTACTGGGGTTATATGTAAAAGGTGGTTTCCTGTATTCATGTGTTGCAGTCTACTTCCCACTTTCTCTTCTATCAGGTTCAATGTGGTTGGATTTATATTGAGGTCTTTAATCCATTTGGACTTGAGTTTTGTGCATGGTGATAGATATGGGTCTATTTTCATTCTTCTACAGGTTGACATCCAGTTATGCCAGCACCATTGGTTGAAGATGCTTTCTTTCTTCTATTGTATACTTTTAGCTCCCTTGTCAAAAATCAGGTGTTCATAGGTTTGTAGGTTAATATCTGGGTCTTTGATTCTATTCCATTGGTCAACGTCTCTGTTTTTATGCAACTACCAAGCTGTTTTCATTACTGTAGCTCTGTAATAGAGTTTGAAGTCAGGGATGGTAATGCCTCCGGAAGTTCCTTTATCGAATAAGATTGTTTTGGCTATCCTGGGTGTTTTGTTTTTCCATATAAAGTTAATTATTGTTCTCTCAAGGTCTGTGAATAATTTTGTTGGGATTTTGATAGGATTTGCATTGAATTTATAGATTACCTTTAGTAGAACTGCCATTTTTACTATGTTGATCCTACCTATACAGGAGCATGGGAGATCCTTCCTGTCATTTCTAGAAGATGCAATCTCTCATCAGCTTTCCTGGACCTCTGGTTCTTCCAAGCTTACTTCAATGGTGTCCCTTGAGCCTTAGGGGCAGAAGTTAAGTAGAGATGTGTTGTGGTTTTGTATAAAGTTCTCCTTCTGTTGTAATGAGAAGATTAATGGTAAAGGTTACACATATCCATTAGTATATGTATTTATTAGTATTCATAAAGATGTTAGGAGTTATGCTGATTTTTCATGTATACTAACTTTGCTAACTCATTTTCCTCACATTCTCTGTAAGTATCAGTATTAGTTTGCTTTCTATGGTTGTGATAAAGCACCATGACCAAAGCAACTTTCATTTTATCTTTGCAACTCTGAGGCAGTCAGGGCAGTGACTCAAGGCAGGGACATAGAGGCCGGAACTGAGGCAGAATCCATGAAGAAAGGCTTTTAACTAGCTTGTTCTTTGTGTCATCCTCAGTTTTCCTATACAACTGAGTACCACCTGCCTAGGTGTGGAACCAATCCCTATGGACTGCCCCATCCCCAGACAATAATCAAAAAAATTACCTTCAGTGTTGCCTGCATGTCAGTTTCATGAAGGAGTTTTCTAAATTCAGATTCCTTCCCAGGTTCATCCAGTTTTTTCCCCCTAAGTAAACAAAAGCACAGCCATCACAGTCATCAATTCCTGGTCTCCTATTTTGCTGAAGTGCTTGCTCAGACCTTTGGAATGAGTAAGAGGTATAACTAGGTCTGAGTTCATAGCTCTGGAAAGACACTGACAATTCTTTTTCACCTTATAGTGAGAACCCAGCAGATTATGCCTATGAACAAGTTTTTTCCCCATCCTATTGTCTAGAATATGTGAAAAAGAACATTATTGTCAAGCTTGTTCAAGTGTTTTATGACATGTGCTTTATGAGTAGACTGAGCATTGATTCAGACATATTAACTGGCATTTTCTTTAAGAGATATAAGAATCAAAAACTATGCTCCAGTTTCAAAGAACCCAAAGTAAACTGGAAGCACATTGAAAGCAACTTCCAAATTTCTAGAATTGACAGAGATATCCCATTGTCTAGACAGTTACTCAAAGTTCTTCTGTAATACTGGGACATTTGTCTTCACCCTTCAGACACATAATACCAGACAGAAAATTTGAAAGACTGTTTCGCTTATATTCACAGTTTGTCAGCCACTTATTTCTTTGTCCTGCAGAATGTGTGGCAAATACTTTCATGAAGCATGAACCCTGAAGGACTGTCTCACCTCTTTTAGGAAAGTTCAGCAGTAATTTTTCTGTGGGTTCTGCATGTTCAGTTTATACAGCATGCTATCAAGCAGTCCAGGCTCTTGCCCAAATGGCTGATCTTGTTACACTGAAGGTAAATTCCATAACAACTTTCTTCAATGCCCATCAACCTCTCTGAAGTAATTGGTGCAGCCAGGAGCAGACATGTCTTACTGTTGAGAAAAGTCTAAATTCTTAAAACATTTAAAATGCCATATGCTGTGGATTTTTGAAGTGTTGAAGATTATTTATATAACTTTAATATATTTCTGTATATCTAGAAAACCTAACTAACATGATTAGTTGATTTTAGTTCGAAGTCTATTTTGTTAGATATTAAGATAGCTACACCCACTTGTTTCTTAGGTCCATTTGATTGGAAAATCTTTTCCCAATGCTTTACTCTGAGGTAATATCTGTCTTTGAGGTTGAGGAGTGTTTCTTGTATACAGCAGAAGGCTGAATCACGCTTTCATATCCATTTTCTTACCCTGTGTCTTTTTATAGGTGAATTTAGTCCATTGATATTAAGAGATACTAATAACCAATGATTGTCAGTTCTTGTTATTTTTCAGTGGCAGTTTGTGTGTGTTTCCCTTCTTTGGGTTTTGCTGGTGTGAGGTTATTTGATGCCTATGTTTTGTGAGTGCAGTTAGCTTCCTTGGTGTGGAGTTTTCCTTTTGGTATTTTCTGTAGAGCTGGATTTGTGGATAGGTATTCTTTAATTCTGGTTTTGTCATGGAAAATATTGTTTTCTCTTTTGATGGTGATTAAAATCTTTCCATGGTCTGTGTACAGGATTTTCTGGATTTCATGGTTTACACTAAGAAGTCAGGTATAATTCTGATAGGTTTACCTTTATTTGTTACTTGACCTTTTTCCTTTGTAGCTCTCAATATTCTTTCTTTATTCTGTATTTTTTGTGTGTGTTTTGATTATTATATGGCGAGGGAACTTTTTGATCCAATCTTTTTGGTGTTCTGTAAGCTTTTTATACCTTCATAGGCATATCCTTTTTCAGGTTGGGAAATTTTTCTTCTATGATTTTGTTGAATATATTTTCCCTGCCTTTGAGTTGGACTTCTCCTTCTTCTATCCCTAATATTCTTATATTCTTAGATTTGGTCTTTTCATGGCATCCCAGATTTCCTTGCTGTTTTGTGTTAAGAATTTGTTGGATTAAATGTTTTCTTTGACCTATGAATCTATTTCCTTTATTGCATCTTCTACACCTGAGATTCTCTCTTCCATCCCTTGTGTTCTGTTGGTTATGTTTGCCTCTGTGGTTTCCTTTCATTTACCCAGATTTTCCATATACAGAATCCCTTGTTTTGTATTTTCTTTATTGCCTCTATTTCTGTCTTCAAGTCTTGAGCTGTTTGCTTCAACTGTTTCACTGTTTTTTCCTGGTTTCCCTGGGTTTCATTGAGAGATTTATTAATTTCTTCCAATTTTTCTGTGTATTTTCCTCCATTTCTTTAAGGCACTTTTTAAATTCCTCTTTAAATGTTTCAATCATATTAGAAAAGTTACATTTAAAATCATTTTCTTCTCCTTCTTCTTCTTCTGTTAGGATGATCAAGTCTTCCTGTGGTATGATCACTGGGTTCTTGTATTATCATTTTGCTTTTTAGATTCTTTGGATGAACTCTGGTATTGGTGTCTACCTATCTCTTCTAACAGTGGATGTTGGCAGTGCCTTTCCCTCTTAATCTAATCCATGCAATGGCTGTCTGTTTCTTGGGTAACTGTTCTTGATCTTTTCTTTACTGTCACAGTGTGTCTCAGAGAGCCACTGAGGTCTCTCTTGGCCTGCACTCTTGGTCTGTTCTCTTGATTCACTCTCTTGATCCTCTCTGTGCAGTCAAAGCTTGCACTTTAAACGGCTGCACTCTGTTCTCTCTCTTGGTCCTCTCAGTGTAGGTAGGCTGTGTTTTGGGTTTCCACTGAGGTTACAGGGGGATAAAATGGTTTGTGAGTGGAATACTAAATCTGTCTTAATTGCATATGTGTAATCATTTTTCCTTCCAGAAGCACTTTTGTTTTTAAATGCATGGCTAGGACTAATGCTGTGGCTTTGCCTGTTGGCACCATCCTGTCTAACATAACAGAGGAAAGTTCACCACCTCTGTGAACCATGCTCTGTGCCCTAACTCCAGAGATGCAGTGAGTTTATGTCACTATTAAGCAACTTTTAGCACACTGCTCACAAACTCTGATCTCTGTAGCACGACCTCCATGTAGAAGGAAGCAGCGGGCCACTTCCTGCTGCCTGGCTAGCTTTACCGAAATAATTATATGGAAACTGTATTCATTTAAACATTGCCTGGCCCATTATATCTAGCCTCTTCTTGGCTACTCTCATATCTTGATTAACGCATTTCTATTGATCTGTGTACCACCACGAGGTGGTGGCTTACCAGGAAGATTCTAACCTGTGTCCATCTCAGAGAGGAGAGCTATGGCGTCTGCCTCATTGCCTTCTTCCCAGCATTCTATGCTATTTACTACACCCACCTATGTTCAGAGCTATCAGGCCAAGCAGCTTTCTTTATTAATTAACTAATGAAAGCAAAAGGAAGATAGAAGACACTCCTACATCACCTCCAGAAAGAGCGGGGCTGTTAATGCTGTCATTTTGAATCAGGAAGCCATTTCTTACAGGAGCCTTGCCTCTGCTTGTGGCCAGCAAATAGAGCCTATCTGAAACAAAATTGACATTACCAAGAAGCTGTGTATGGCTCCTGTATTTTTGGGTCTAGAAGTCCTCTTTTTTATTTAACCTTTTTAGGTCTTATGTAGATACCTGCCCCAGATTATGGGTGCCATTTGTAAAAGAGGTGCCTCTGGTTTCTCAGCCACCCAGAGCCAAATATCACCAAGAAACTTTATTAATTACAACAATGTCTGATGGCTCAGGGGGTATTTCTAGCAAGGTCTTACTTCTTAAATTAACCCATTTCTATTAATCTATATATCACCATAATGTTGTGGACTACTTGTAAGTTTCTAGCATCTTTCTCTTTTGGCAGCTACATGGCATGTTCTTGACTCTACCTCCTTTCTCCCTTCATTCTGTTCAGTTTTCCTGCTTAGCTTTAGTCTGCCCTGCTGTCGGCCAAAATAGCTTCTTTATTAACCAATGTTAATAAAACATATTCATAGCATAAAGAGGGGAATCCCATGGCAACCTGAGTCAAGAAATGTTTCTCTTAATAAACTCCTAATACTTCAGTCATTGCTTTGCAACTGGCTCCATTCTTTTGAGTTTTACGAAATTAAACACATGAGAGCAGAGAGCACAGTCATGGCTTAACCATTGACAAATGGTGTGGAGCTTTTATTAGATATCAAGTGTCATTGACTAAATAGTGATTAGAGATCATGAACTTTTGAACTCCCCCATTTCTATGGCGTCAACACAGACCTGTCAAGAGGCATATGGATTCTACAAATAGAATAATTACAGAAATTAGCTCCAACTGGGCTTTTTAACTAAGTTGCGTTTATTTCTTCATTTTGTTTTCCTTATTATATAATATTTTTGATTAGTATGTTATTAAAATTAATTGTGGAACATAAACTTCATTTTAGAAAATTTTCTAACGTGAAAAATAGTGTTGGCAATCTTACAAATTTTAGAAAGGTACATACACCATTGATTAAAATTTTGAAATGGAAAAAGAATTTATTAAAGGTTATTACATGTATATCCTATAATTAAAAACTGTCATTATTGTGGTTAAACACAAAATGGTTCTAAATTCAGAGTAAGTAAAATTTTGAAATGGAAAAAGAATTTATTAAAGGTTATTATGTGTATATCGTTGCCTATCCTACAATTAAAAAAATCTGTCATTATTGTGGTTAAGCACAAAATTATTCTAAATTCAGAGTAAGTTGTTTTCCATCAACCCAATGATTAACATAATTGCTTTCTTGGAGCAGCAATTAACAGAAATTTCAGGAAGCTTAGGTGACTGACTTACTGACTGACTGACTGAATGAATGAATGAATGAAAGGCTGAAGACTATAGGTGTTTCAGAATAATTAAAAAATCATTGTCAGCTATGGTTGTTCAACGTGGATATAATGAAGATATTTACATATCATTAATCTTGACTATCTGTAAACCCAAACCATAGTTTTCATAAGTGTATAGAATGTCTAAAGCTAAAATACCAAAACTATAATCATGGACTCTCTTACTTATAAAATAATTGGTACCAATGATTTAAAGTAAGGTGATTCTCTGAAATTTGATCAGAAAGATAAATGTATATGAACCACAAATAAGATACACATGCACTTGACACATGCCTCATAATATAGATTGACTTCCTGTGTTCTTATATTGGGAACAGGATAGTCAAAAACAATAGAAAGTGTAGAACTCTAAAATAACTATAACGCCATTTCTGACAACTCTGAGGCCTCTTAGAAGTAGTGCCCTCCTCCTCTGGGAACCAGGAATCTAAGAATTATCCACACATGTATTGAAATTTTGGGAATTTTCCATTTCCTTGAGTCTTTGTGAATGTTCTCTAGAAATTAGGGCAAGATAACGTTTAAGATGTTGACTCAGTTCCTGATGTATTGACTCAGCCCCTGGGAAAGGGGTCAAAGTGACCCTCAGATATTTCCTCTTACCTCATCTGATCTGGCAACCACTCTCTAGCCAATTATTGGTAATAGCTCTTTTGAATAAACCAATCATAATAGTTAAAAAAAAAAACAATTCCCAGACACCTCCTTCCTTTTGTGGCTTTTTCCTTTAAAATTAGCCTGTACTAGCTATTCGGGGTCTTTCTGGACTCTCCAATGTTGAAAGATCCTGTTATGACAGAATTAATAAATATCCTCATGTTTTTACATCAACTCTGGTGTGAGAGATGATCTCTTGGGGTGACTCCTCCTTGGTGATTGGACTCTAGGGTTCAACATCAGCAATCCCTGTAAATACTAAGCCTGTGCATATGGAGCTGCCCTGTACAAGACACTCTACTGAGCTCTAAGACACTATGGCAAAGAACACAGTCTACATAATGAGTGAGAAACATAATAGAAGGAAGGCATTCATGTAAAAGTTTGGTATCAGCAACTCTATGGAACTCAGAATCATAAGAAATATTGTACTCTCTTCTTGATACTTAATCATGAATTTATTTGTGCATACATAAAAGTATATATGCTATGATATCTTTTAGGATATATAGTAAATATAATATCTCATTTATCATTATTTATACCATAGCAATGGTTAAGAATGCATTGGCAACCTGTTTATGACAGTTTTTCAGTTGTTTCTTTCCTGGGCAATTATAGATGCTTGTGTTATTGTCATATACAAAGTTCCACAGTCTTCCTTTATTGCTCTTTATCCAGTGTTTTTTTTTTGGGGGGGGTCTTCCTCTTTGCCTTATCCTGTGCACTCCTTCAAGCAGTACTATCTTTGGTTATCTGCTATCACTCATTCTCATAACATGGTTGGAGTATCTTAAGTGTTGCTGCCATATCCTGTACTTTGCTTCCTTCTTCAGATGGAGATGTTTCTTAATAATATCATTGAGCTGCCTACCATTTCATGTGATGCCTAGAATCCTCCTGAAACATGACATCTCAACCAAATTCAGCCATTTCTCTGAGGAATGTTTCATTGTCCAGGTTTTAGAGTTTTAAAGAGGCAGCTCAAGACAACTGTCTCACATACTTGTAATTTTGTTGTTGTCATTATGTCTCTTGCTGATCAAACCTTTCCTATTGCCTTGAATGCAGTCCTGCTATCTCTATCTGCCTCTGAAATAGTTCCCTATTTTGTACTGAGGTTTCTCCCAGAAAGACAAAGTTGACTGTTTGTTTGGGGTTCTGATTCTTTACTACAATGTTAAAATCCTTGTGCACTTGTCCCATGTGTTGTATCTCTGTCTTCTCAATGTTTATTTTCATTCCAATGTTTTCACTTACTTCCACCACTCTATTTACCATGGCCTACAGCTCATTTGAACTTTCAGTAAGTAGTATAATATCGTCAGCAAAACACAATTTATTGATTGACATACCATGTACCTGAATGCCTATTTCCTCATCCTCCAGGGCTGTTGCTATTATTAATTCCAAGATTATATTAAATAGTAGTGGTGAGAGGACACATCCCTGCAACACTCCTATGATTTTCTTAAACTGACCACTTAGTTCTCCATAGACTGAGTGATGCAAAAGTATCTTTATAGGTATTATCTAGTATTCTTATGATTTTTGTATACCTGTAGAACCACATCATTTCCCAAAGTTCTTTCCTCCAAATGCAATTGAATGTCTTCCTAAAGTTGATATAAAATACATATAAGTCTTTTCCAAATTCTTTGCATTTTTCTGCCAGTTGCCTCAAAGTAAAGATCTGATCTATTCTCCTGTTAGTTCTGAATCTGCACTGGGCCTCTGCTGGAATTTTCACTCTTCTGTCCTTAATCCTTTGCTGGACAATGGAGGAGAAAATCTTGCTGCTATGGTACAACAAACTAATTCCCTTGTAATTTGAGCAGTCCAGCTTGTCCTTCTTGTGTATGAGAATTCTTACTGAGTGCTTCCATTATGTGGGAATCACTTCATGTTCCCATATCTCTCCTCAGTGGACTGAAAATGACCAGCTAGGTCCTCTGGAAACCTGGGAAATTTAGTATGTGGGGGAAAAGAGGTCCAGTAGGTCAGCAAAAGGGTACACATGAAGAGAAAGGGATCTGTTGAGTCATCATCATCAACGTAGACCATGAAACCCAATATGGACAAGTTCAAGTGTGCAAAAATATAATACGATTAAATATTTTTTATTGAGCTCTACATTTTTCTCTGCTCCCCTCCTTGCCTGGATATTAATAGACAACTAACATATACATATCTATCAGCAATAAAATTACAATGTATAAAATAGAAATTTCTCTGAAATCATATTCTATTAATTCTAAATAAATCTGAGCAGAATCAATATTTTTTAAATGATGAGTAAATAGGCCTTTGGCAGAAGTACAATGATGTATTTTGTATAGTATTGATTATGAAATTTCAGAATGAAATTATTAAAATTAAAATATTTTATTTCATGTGATATTTCATAGATATTGAACCATTAACTTTTTTTTAGATTCAGTGTCTTCATGTAAGTAAAATGAAGTCATGATTAATGTATTGTGTAAGAAGAATTCATATTATATAAGAGAGAAGCTTTTACTGTCTTTTAAGATTATGCATGATGAGAAATACACTTTACATTAGTCTATCACACATATGCAAACATTTCATATACATATTTATACATGCATACATATATACACATACACATTTGAACATGTACATATATGCACACAGACATATGCATATACACCATGTACATATAATTGGATGACCAAAAACTCTAAGGGAAACTATGTGTATCTTTACATGTAAGGCACTCTACTGCTTTCTATGTTACTTTGTCCATTTCAGGAAGAACACTTTGGTTCCACACCATCAAATGAAACTTTAGAAGGTAGTGTGGATACATCACAGCACAGAATTAGAGAGATGAGATTTTGTGATTTGAGATGTTTATGCATGAGGAACAAAAGCAACTCTAGTATCTACAGGAGATTGTTCATTTTTTCCACACACACTGTGTGGAATTGTTTATGGAACTCAACACATAAGATAAAATGAAAAGGAGACATAATATTTATCATCTATTACTCTGTTGTCACTGGAAACTGATGAGTAAGTGCAGAAGAGATATTTCTAACTTCTTTAAACTGATTACCAGAAATTGCCTTTCATGTTCATCATAAGTAACATAAGGTTTTTTCTATATTTTATAAAATTAGTTTGGAAGTATTATTGTTTATCTATCTAAACAAATGATGCATTTTGTGATATTACTTTATTTCTGACCTCCCATATACTGTAGAAATAAATCTTTTGCTGTGCCTTTTCCATGCAGCACAAGATGAAATAATATTTGCTTTCCAAAATAATCACTTCAAGTGCTTGAAATAATAATTCCATTTATGGGCTTTATGTGCTTTTACACCTTTTCTGACTTTCAATTTCATTCCACATTAGGAAAAAGACCTGAAGCATTCAGCATCAACAAGGACAGGAAGGAGAGCTCTCTGCACATCTAACCTGGAGATGAATCACTCTCATAATAAGGACACACCTCTGAACTGGACCTCTTACATTTCCAACACTTACATGAGTGATTTGTGTGTGTGTGCTTTGTAAAGACAGTAACCAGATATTTATGTATTAAATGCAAAATTCTAGGCTTATACAACCGAGTATAAAAGTACCAAATCTAAAAAAGTACAACAATCTAAAAGTACCAAAGGAAAGGGCCATGTCTCTCCGCAGTTGTTTAGATGAAAATGAATGACTTGGAAATCTTTGTTATGTATAAAACGTACAGAAGATTAACACATATTTTTAATTTCTTCAATTATGTCTTTCCAAAAAATGTGGTATATACATTTCTCTAGGTCAGAACTATGTACAAGTTGAAACAAAAGGACATATCACTGAAACAACATAAACTTTGAGGAACTAGCTAAGAATGCCCAACTGTATCCTTTTGAAACTGAGATAACATATAGTCATGTGAAAATGTGTAGGGTTGTGAACAACCTGCCACAAGTTGAACACACCTGCCTGCCAACATCTAAGTTTTAGATTCTAAGCAGAAACCGGAACCTAGCAAGTCATACCCAATTGCAGACTGCAGAAGTTGGACCTTGTTCATAGAGGCATATGAATCTTTTAATGGTGAACAGCCATTGAAAGCAGACAGATATGAGTAGTAACCCTTACTTTAAACCATCCGTTTGCTCACCCAAATGCCAACACCTGTCGTCATTATCTTCCTTGTTCTGTTCATGTAATGCTGACCTTAACTATAAATGTGAACTTCAGATGTTTGTGACTGTTTTTAATCTCACCAAAATATTGGGATATAACCATGAAAAATAGAAGGAGAAATAAAACAAACAAGAACACTTAAATTGGTGTGTTAGCTAACAATTTCATTTTTCTGTGGAGAAAAAAATGTTTACTGCAATGTGTCCAAGCATATAGCACTTAAGTTTCTTTCAGAAGAAAAACTCTGGAAATAATTTGGTGTAACTGGGATGTTCTGTGAGGACAGAAAATTGTCTAGGGTTTTTTTTTTTTTTTTTTTTTTTTTTTTTTTTTTTTTTTTTTTTTTTTNTCTGTGAGAGGGTTTCTCTGTGGTTTTGGAGCCTGTCCTGGAACTAGCTCTTGTAGACCAGGCTGGTCTCGAACTCACAGAGATCCACCTGCCTCTGCCTCCCGAGTGCTGGGATTAAAGGCGTGCACCACCACCGCCCGGCTCTAGGTTTTGTTAGTAATGCCATGCTTGCTCTTCTTGTTTTTAACACTTGGCAGAGAAAATAATGGACACATATAGGTAATAGGATGAAAATCATGGGTTGGGTTGAGGGTGGTCTGTGTGGTACATAGGAATCAATCTGGGAATATTTCCATTGAAGGAGATAATTTGAATGATACTCTCTCAGCGGAGATGCAAAGGCACTTCCTACAGAAGCTCAGTGGTTACAGTAGTCTTTAGGTTCAGAAAAGAGTGAGGTGTAGACAGAAGTTTCTGTCCTGCCCAATACCACAGCCATTCAGTCCCAAATAAACACAGAGAGGATTGTATTAATTATAAGCTGGTTGGCCTATTTGGCCTATTGCTCAGGCTTATTGCTAACTGGTTCTTATAACTAAATTTAACCCATAGTTCTTAACTATGTTTAGCCATGTGGCTTGGTACCTTTTCTCAGTAAGGCATTCTCATCTTGAGTCCTCTATCTGAGTGACAACTGACTCTGTTTTTCCTTTTCCTAGAATTCTCCTAGTCTGTTTGCCCTGCTTATACTTCCTATCTTACTACTGATCAATCAGAATTTTATTAAGCCAATATAAGTGACAATCTTTACAGTGTACAAGAGCATTATCCCTCAACAGTGAGGCTTCATGTGCCCATCCTTATATTTCACTTTATTTTTGAATCTATACTGAAGTATGTAAGTACATTTTTAATGAATTTATAGAAAATAACTTTATCATTAAATATAACAGGATTTTATATAGATAACTAAACTAATTCAGTTGGGGTCATGAGCTATAATAGTGAAAATAAATAGAACAATATGATATTTGGGGAGATGAAGCTTATTTTATATAAAAATGACTGGGAAAACACATTGACCCCTTCGAAATTCTGTCAAAATATTTCTTAAAATTTCAGTGTTTATTGTGTTTAGAAATAGTCCAGTAATAAAGAAGTAATAAAGACTATGAGGTCTGGAGAGATGCTCAGCAGTTAAGTCAAGTTCCCTATCTTCTAGAAGACTAGTAATTGCTTCCTAGTGCCAGATCAGGGAACTCACACCTTGTAACCCCAGCCTGACAGGATTCTACTCCGTCTTCTGACTTTCCTAGATATACAATTATACACATACACACAGTTAAAAGAAAAAAAATCCTTTAAAAGATTGCATATATTTATTTTTTTTATGTTTTCATAAAACACTAACAACGTTTTAAAACATTATTATAATTATGCTAGGATGCTTGACAAAGATGTAATGGGATTACTCAATGGTCATGTGGAATGCCTTCTGCTATTATAAACTCAGTTCTTGGTAATTTGTATGACTACATTAAACAGTATATCTAATTGGTGTTATATTCTCCAAGCACTTCTTATTATTCTGGTACTGGTTAAATTTTTTGTGGGAAATTCCTCCTTCCTGTTTTAATTTTACACTGTACCCCATGTGATTCCACTAACAACCTCTCATGCATATAAAAGAACCTACACTGAAACACAGAAGAGGCAGTTCCCTGAAGTTAGCTTTACGCACGCAGAAGACTCACTAATGAATCTAGCAGAATGGAATTCATTCACTATCATGTTTCTTATGCTTTTATGTAGAATAGGACCCATATGAGGCTGTTGCAGAAACCTCTGGGAGGCTGAAACTCCCTGTACATGGCAATATCTCTTTTGTATCTTGTTTTGGCTTCCTGTTTCCTTCACTATCTCTCACTTCCCTTATGTAAGTATAGAGCACAATGTACCATCAACATACTTTTTCTTGTATTTGTTATTTAGGTACACATTCTTCCACAGTTTTCCATTTTATGAAAATAACTCTAAAGTTCTCTTCTCTATTGTCCTATTTTTTTTTCACCATAATCACCACCCTTTCAGATTACTACAACAAAATACCTGACTGTGCTATTTTACAAACATCAGAAACTTGCTCACAAGAGGGAAGTATCCTGAGACACCTTCTATTGTTAGAGTCTATTCCTTGCCATCTTATTCAGGAGGGAACCATCCTCATGAACTGATCACCTCATAATAGCTCCACTTCTGAATATGGATGCATTGGAAGATTACACTGGGAGGGAAATTACCTTTAGAGAAGAATATGCACACATGCCTAAATAACTCCTCTTAAATGTTCAAATTTTTCTATCTCATATTGTATCTCCTACCTTCAGAATCATGAGATCGACTTTGACTTTTCCTTTTAGTTTAGGTGCAAGATTCAATCCCTTGCCTACTGAAATTGTGAACAGATTTATGTAACATGAATTCTAGATGGTCTTAATAATAATAAACCAGAGTCAGATGTAAGGGTTAATGCTGAAGATAAGAGAAGCAGAATGGCCTGCCACTAGAGAGTTCTTTTACCTCTACCAATGCTCAGACCATAGGGGCGATACTGTCCTCAGACTGTTTCCTCAGACTTTGTCCCTGCCTGCAGGGGCAATCCTCAGACTACCCTGTCTCCACCAAATCTCAAGCTACCTAACTTCCTGTCCCCTTCTGCCTTATATTTCTTTCCCCACCCAGCCATATCACTCCTATATCCTCCATAATGCTGAGATTAAAGGCATATGATCCTAAGTTCTGGGATCACCTTTGTGTGAGTTCTGTTTCTCTTTTAGACAGATTCGATCTTGTCTATCCCAGGGTAACCATGTACTAACAAAAATCTTTCTGCCTCTATCTCACAAGTCCCAGTATTAATGGTGTGTGCTACCACTGCCTGCCTTCTACTGATTTAGCTCTGCCCTCTGAGCTTTATTTGATTAAACATAGGCAAAAATACCACTACAGATTTAGAGTATTAATTTGCCATCCACTGTATATGACAGAGGTCACCTGTAGTACCTTGTGTGTATTACTGGCTACATACACATGACAGTGAATGGCTCATTAATATGCAATAAATACAATGCTTATAGTGTATAAGTCACCTCCTTATGTAGTTGGGAAGCTTGGTAGATGACATCTCATGCACTTCTATCATTTTCATCCTCTTAGTTCCTCATAAGAATGCACCTTCTGTTGTCTACTATGAGTTCAATGATTTACTGTTTCAGAGTAACCCGAATTACATCTTTATCCCCATGAATTCTCAACAAACATTAAATGTTAACTGTTTGTAAATTATATGCAAATTCCTTAGACAGGTTTATCAGCTAGAGATTGAGCTACTAGCTATATCCAATAGACTCTGGTTCTGATCCAACCAAATAAAATGGAAAGTTACATAAACATATACATATCTCAAATACATAAATTACACATGCACATAATTTTATTGGGAAAATACTAAGTGACCCATTAAAGCAAAGAAGTAATAGGGTCTTGAGGGTGCCAGAAAATGAGAGGAACCCAGAGGGCCTAAGCCTAAAACATGCTGCAACCAAATGACTAAGTTCCAAGATTTCAATCAATTCCTTGAGTGACAGTGACTGATCTATATTGGGATGCATTCACATATTGTCTCAGGCTGCGAGTGGGGAGGGAAGAATGTTATCATTAAAAATCACCATTGAGCATAAGCTACAGTGAGTAGGTGTCCAAGAGAATCTACTGCCAGGTGTAGGAGGCAGAATTCCCAAAGGGAGCAGCAGTATCTGGTGTCATAATGGACTGGCACCCACTCATAAATGTTCACGTCAGCTGCAGCTCTGCTTAGTATTATCCTTAATATCTATAGATTAGGCAAGAAATCCTCTTTATACCACACAAGGCTGTATGTAGGCCATTCAGGACACAGCTCCTGTCCATATGTGCATGAGTGTGAAACCATCCACTGGAGTGTTGGAAACTCACAACTGTAGTGATATTTTCTTTGTATTTTAATAAACAAAGCTTGCCTGAATATCAGAGTAAAATAACCACACTGATTAGCCTTACAGACCAGGAAGTGGTGACACATACCTTTAATCCCAGTAGCCATATTAGTTTGCCATAGAAACCAGGCGGTAGTGGTGCAAACCTTTAATCCCAGTCCTAGAGAGGAATATAAAGTGGGAGGAGACAGCTCTCAATCACAGTCTCATTCTGAGATTCCTCAAAGCAGGATCTCCATTTCAGACTGAGGTAAGAGCCAGTGCCTGGCTCTTTCATTTTTCTGACCTTTAGGTTGAACCCCAATTTCTGTCTCTGCATTTTTGTTTATTGTACTACACACAACTCTCAAAAAGAATGATTCTTCTCCCACCCCAGCAACTATTCACTGCCAATAGCTCCTCAGTAGTGGGTGGGGGCTGGATCTCCTTTACCTTCTCTGGGCAGGAATTTGAGGCTTGATCTTATGCAAGCAATCATAGATTTTTGAATTTATGAGTCTGATGGTTGTATCATCTGCAGAAAATAATAGCATTTTATAGCACTCCTCTTGATCCTTCAACTTTTACATCCTTTCTATGTCCTCTTCCTTTCTAACCAAATTTGACCAGTGGGCCCATTAGAGTCATGCCATTACTGCACCTGTGACCCCATCTTGCCTGGCAATCTATAGCGTAGCATGCAGAATATAAGACCAGCAAAGTACTTGAGAGGCCAAGCCCCTCAGCTGAGGACCTTAAATCAAATCGGTTCCATCCACAGAACATTTTGATTATCCCGAAGGCCTGACCTAGCCCCTACCATACAGAATAAAATGTCCAAGTTCTGGACTTGAAAACCCACTAATCCCCACCCTGGAAAGCTCCACCACAAAGAAACCTTATGTAAACCCTGTTTTCTGTTCAGTTCTCTGTTGCTTCTGCCCAAGTAGAGGTTTTCCCCTGTCAATAAATCTGTTGTGTGAGGTTTATTGTGTGCTTTGATTTTGTGGTATTCCTTTGCTCCTGACTGCAAGACACCATCTGAGTTACAATACTTACACAAGGACCATTGCTGGGTAACACTATTGATGACTTTTCTCCTCCAGAAGTCTGGTAGCCCCTTTTGCCACTATGTGAGTGGTTGGGAGAAGTCTCTGAGACTGATTTTTCTATGTCTCTATGTCTTCAGAGAGTGTGTGGTATCTCCAGGAATAGGGTCTTATTTTCCTGGTGAGTAACCAGGAACATGGACATAAGTGATGTGGGAGTGATTTCTTATTAATAAAGAAACTGCCTCGGCCCTCATAGGACAGAAAATTAGGTAGGCGGAGTAGACAGAAGAGAATTCTGGGAAAAAGAAGCTGAGTAAGAGTCGCCATGATTCTCCCACTCCAGACAGACGCAGGTTAAGATCCTCCCTGGTAAGCCAGCTCATGGGCTACACAGAATATTAGAAATGGGTTAGAACAATATGTAAGAGCTAGCCAATAAGAAGCTGGAACTAGCCGGGCCAGGCAGTGTTTGAAAGAATACAGTTTCCGTGTAATTATTTCTGGGCATAAGCTAGCCATGCGGGCGGCCGGGTGCCGGGGACGCAGCCCCGCCACTCCTAATGCAACAGAGCCTGTGTTGTAATAAAGATTTCTGAAGCCCATATAACCAATAACTCATAGGAAGTTTTCTCCTATTTGGTATTGTAATCTTCATTTACCAACACATGTACTTTGGGAACTACATTGTCAACTTCTGTAAGGTAATTCTAGCCCAATTCCTTTTTGTATGTATTTTGGAATTAGTTTACAAACTAGTGGATTTCCACAAGGCTTTTGCATACTTCCTTAGTATATGTTAATCTACCTGATTCTCACTATTTTTCAAATCCATTTAATTATTTAAGTCCAATATCCCCTACCTAATAATTAATTTCATAAAAACTTATTAGTATAGAACCTGCACAATCAAATTTTTAATTTTTTTCAACTATATTTCGTTATCCACTTTCTTAATCTCTCTGTCTCTCTATACCGTGTGTCTGTGTGTGTGTGTGTGTGTGTGCGTGCGCGCACACACACACGCACACACATGCTATGTATATGTGACAGTCAGAATACAAATACCAGAAGTTGATTCCTGCCTTTTGTACTGTGAGGCCTGGAGATCAGCTTCATAACATAGGTCTGACAGTGAGCACCTTTGCTCAGTGAGCTATATGCTGGCCCCCAAGAAAATAGCAGTTATAACATCTGACATTTTCTATAGTTAATAGTCTCTCACCTTCTTTCTTTTCTCCCTTGCATGTCCTCCCTTTCAAAGTCAACCTTAGCTTTTTAAAGTTTGCCTTGTATCTTTTGACATGTGGTGTGCTTGCTTTAACAGGAAATGTCATAACTTCACTCCAGCATTCTCTCCAATGCAAAACCTGAGTTGATATGTATGTTTTAATGATGAGTGTTTACAGGCATAACCATTTTTCTTGTGTCTTTTTCTTACTGCTTGTTCCAAGTGAGGTCAGTGTAATACAATTCATTACCATCTATCTCCCTATTCATTTTGAGTTTCTGTTTTTGATGGGAAATTACACATAGTATTTAAAAGTATTAACTTATACATAGTGATTATTGAATGCATTAATTCAGCCAAGGCTTAATAAATTTTAGACACTTGGCAACAGGTGATTTAAAAGAGAAACATAAAGCCACTAAAAGGTTAAGGGAGAACAGAAGCTAATAATGACTACACATATTAAAAATATCTAATCCCCTTAACACAGTTATAAGGTTGGCTATATTTTTCTTATTTTGTGCATGAGCAGACTGAGGATTATATGGTATTAATTTCTTAGCGGTAATAATATTTAGTTCCACATTTTGTCAAATATTCAAGATTGTCCTTTCAATTAATTGAAAAATTTAGAAATCCAAGGTAATGCATACCCCAGACTTTAAAAAATAATTCAATAAAACAATGAGCTTTGTAATGAAAACAAGAATTCTTCACCCTACAGTTCAGGAACCCTGAGGCAGCCACATGGTATGATTTCTCCTTTTCTTTTTGGGGGCCAGTTTTACTTTTAAGAATATTGGGTGGTCCTTCTTCTTGATTATTAATAGATATCTGCATGCCTTTTATAAGCCATGGTAATTAATCTTGCAAAAAGGTAATAAAAAGTAGGCATAAGTCCAGAACACTGCTAGATAAGAACAAGACACATTAGCATACATCCAAGTAAGAGGAAAGATATCTTAGAAGCAGGAGTATACTTCTCATGAATGCACTTCATCACAGATAACTGATCTAATGAATAAAGATAGAAATTTTCTTTTATTTGTGAGGTCTTGTTTTCAAGGATTAGGTGAGATTTAGGAATGAGATTTAGCACCAGTGGCGTGAATAGTGAACATCAACAGACAATCAGTGTGAAATGGGAGCATCTTGCCAAACAAATAAATGATGCATCATGTGCCTACACTTCTACCCCATGATCCTCTACAGAGTATCCTAGATATACACTTGCCCAACAGTGTGGGGGATATGTGCAGGGTTGTTTATTGTGATCCAACTCAATGTGGAAAGTATTTCAGCACAATTCTCATTCCTAAAAACTACTTTGTAGATGGAAGTTTTTGTCCCACTAAGTTCTACAGCCATTCAGTCGCAAATAAACACACAGAGGTTTATATTAATTGTAAATTGTTTGGCCTATTGTTTAGGCTTATTAATAACTATCTCTTACAACTTATATTAGCTCATAATTCTTATCTATGTTTAGCCATGCGCCTTGGTTCCTTTTCTTAGTAAGGCAGTCTCATTTTTCTTTCTCTGCAGCCGACAGATGGCTTCATCTCTGCCTTTCCTTTACCTAGAATTTTCCTAGTCTGGTTGCCCCACCTATACTTCCTGCTGGGCTGTTGGTGGCAGTAGATGAGATGCATAACCCAACAGGAACTCTGATGACCAAGCAGATTTTGAAAGAATCCACCTACACTCCATACTACATGCATATATTTAAATTACTGCTGCAAAGTCAAATATATCTTTTTAAACAATCACTTTCCCTTCAATGAATAGCGTCCAAATAGACTGTGCTTTCATTTACTCATTAAAATGTTTGTGCACTTGAGTTTTAAATGAAGCAGAAGGACTGAGGGATCAGGTGCTCAATGAGGAGCAAGATAATTCTAGGACCAAATTGATCTACATGGCCAGCCTAAGACCTATCTCAGCTTTGATATTTCAGTGGTAAAGAGAAAGGAGAGGGAGAATTTGAAGGAGAGAAAATAAAAGAATATAAGCAAAATTTTACACTCACGTCAGGCTACACGTTAGGCTTATTCATCCCATAGGGCATCTCTGTTTTGTTACTGATTTCTTTCTTTCTTTTTCTTACTTCAAAGGAATTGACCCCAGGCTAGTTCACCTCATTCTTCTTGTCCTGAAGAAAAATACAAGAAATATTTTCACTCAATTGTATACCTCAGGAGGAGATATGCTATGTATCAGTCTACTTATATTGCTAACACAAAATATCAGATGATTACAAATACTACAAATTGGCTCATAGTTCTGGAGGTCAGGAAGTTTAAATTGAGACAAAGGTAGCTTTATTGAGTGCTATGTGTCTCCTTTCTCATGAAAGTGTAGCATGCTCTTGCTGCATCTTCAACAGATGAGAGGTTAATGGTGTGTCCCACCCTCCTCAAATTGTAGGACCAAATAAATGTATGAGGGGCTCCCCCTCAACCCTTTTCACAGTCACTAATTGATCATAAGAGCCTTCCAGAAGGGTCCAGTCAATTTTGATATCTCTACTTTGTGTGTTACATATAATTAGCAATTTCAGAAAATAAAGTTTTATATAATATTGTGCTCTAATTTTAAAAGCACATAGTTTGATGGTATTAAATTCAGAATCGATTAGCAAATCTCCTTGTATATGTCCAGATGATTTCTGACAAGGATACCAAAGGTATTTCTTGGAAAAATAAGAGTTAGTTTCATCAAATTCTGTAAATAGGAAGAGAAAGTTACATATTTTAAAATATAACATTATATATTTTCCGCAATCAAATAGAAAAGGTCATGTAGAGACTAAAATACAATAGGTAGTTAAAATGGTACAGCTACAATGGGAAGCATCATTGTCATCTCTGAAACGTCAAATCTGTAGTTTCATAGACAGGAGATATAATTTTTTAATCTTCAGAGTTAAATACAGTAATTATTAGTACAACAAATGCAAATATGAAAGACACATGGAACCATGGTTTAGAGCCCTGCATATATCACCATAATCTACAACAGGCAAAAGGCAGAAGCAACAAGTGTACATGAATGGATGAACTGTTGGCAACTGATGATTAGGTAACATATATATGTACTCGGAGGCACAGAAAAGGATTTCAAATGAGGTTTTGGTATATATTAAGTGTATGTATATGATAAAAAACATGCATTTTTTAAAACACAGACAACTACATTAACCTAGAAAATTGAAATAAAATAACAATTAGTAGCCAAAATCGATTTAAGAGAAAGTTAAAAGGACAAATAATTAGGTCCTTTCATTCAGTGAATTACAAATATTAGTCAGAATTTTAAATATAGGGACAAGGGTTCAGAAAAATCAGATACTGTCTCTGCTCAATTTAATACTCAATGAGGAAAGGAAATAAATAAAATAATTAGCAATAACAATTTTATAAATATAAAAATTGAAGGATATTATCTGTACTCATATTTTATGAATATTAAAATGTGTACCTTTCTCAAAATCTCCTTTTGAATCCATTTTCTTGATAGTCTTTCCTAACACTTTTGGTGATATTTGGCAAGGTCCAAAAAGCTATTAGATATGTTCCATTAAAATTATGCAGACTCCTTTTTGTCTAAATTATAAATATTGCAAATTTGTATAAGAAGCTTAAAAACAAAAGGAAATATATATATATATATATTTTTTTTCTTTTTCCCTTTCAAAACTTTCTTAGTCATAGAAAGCTCAGAGATTAAGAGTAATAATAAATTTTTATTCTCTGTGATTGTCTTTTTCTCTTAGTCAGTTCTTTGAAACTTTTATACAAAGAGTTTTGATCATATTAACACCCTCCTTCAACTCCTCCAAAATATACCTTCCTTCTCTACACAAATTTGTGCCATTTTGTAAAAGCCCTTCAACACTTATTTATGCCCAAGGATAGTTGTATAGCCTTTGTTTTCTTTAACTAGACAACTGCCACTTTGTGAAACCTTAAGATAGCTGAAAATAAAATTATGGAGATGAGACAAAAAAGGATGTTTTAGCTCATAAAATGTAACTACATCATTGCAGATTCTCTTCGCTGTGGCAACTCCTTACTCCTTTGGGAGCCTCTGTAAGAACCTCAATCTACCTAGTTCAGTTCCTTTGATTACTCATGAGGCTAGTTTTAATTTCTACTGGTCCCCAAAGTCCCCCTGTATCAGACTATTCATTCAGTGGTATCTGAAGGCACTTTTAACTGAAGTTACATTTTCCTAAAGAAAACTTTCTCTGAATTCATTCTTTTCTGATAGGTCAGCATCATACCATCTCACTACATTTTGGTCTATTCCCTTCCAATGTTATCTCTTTTTTCACTGGCTAAGGTAAGTTTGTTTCATCACAATGGCATTGGAAATAGTATTATTAAGATAACTTTCTATAAATAACCAGCATGTGATGATCCTCCCACATTGTTTAAGTTTTCTATGTATCTTTCAACTAAACAATGATTTAGCGCCAGTGATGTATGGCAACATCTTTAAAAGTTATAAACAAGAAGATTCAGTTTTCTGTTTAAGCTACTATAGGAAAATATCATAGCCTAGATGCTTTAATCAAAAGATGTACATAGGTCATGAGTTCTAAAGTTTGGACGTCCATGTTTAATTATTTCCTAAATGAACTTTTGCTTTTCCTCTTTTATTGAGAATTGCTTTCTTGATGGGCCCTTTCAAGATGAAGAGAAAGAGATCTTATGTCTCTTCGTAAAATGTCCATAGCCTATAAATATTTCATATTGTCTGACCACATTTAACCTTTATCCCTATTTTCTAGGTAATATATTCAAGTAAAATCACATGAGGGACAAAGGATTCAGTGAGTTTGAATGAGTTGACACACACATGCCATCCATTTGCTATTTATCCCAGGTAGTTCTAGTTTGCATTTATAGTAAAAGCTTAATTTTAATAGCATTTTATTTTATTCAGATAAGCCATGCCAGTGTAGATATTTCAAACATCAACACACACACACATGCATGTGTGTATTCTGAAATTTTGTCAAAGTGTGGATATATGCTACCCAACCCATTGTTTTAGTCTTTGGAAGATTTGGGAAAAGATAGAGATAATGTTGTGTAGTTAAAATGATGCTTATAAAATATTATCCATGCTATAACAAATTATACATAGAATAAGGGGTGACTCAAAGAATCTACTACAGGAACCAAGAATAGTCACTAAAGTGGATGGACAAGCACCCATGAGCTATGATTGTCAGATGAAAGGAAAGCATAGAGGATCAAGAAGACTGTACATCAGGATAAGCGATGCTGCAGGCAAAGTAAATGGTGCAACATGAACATTTATATTTTATAGAAAGCCAATCTCATTATTTGACAGGACAGATTCTTTTCACATCTTAGATAGTTGCTCAGCAAAGAATGCTTGTTCTTTAAGACTCAGTTAAGATTTTCACCGCTGCCACAGTTAGGAGCTTAGTCCTTCCAGCTGTATCTCTCTGGGTGTGCTCTGTAAACAGAACTGCAGATTACTCCACATGGGCATTAGCTTGCAATTCCATTAAGAAACAAAATATCCATAAGAAATGGTTAGGGATCACAGGTTCATTCAGTCCCAGTCCAGCTGGCCTTGGTGAGCTCCCATTATATAAGTCACACTGTCTCAGTAGGTGGATGCACCCCTCGCGGTCCTGACTTCCTTGCTCATCTTCTCCCTCCTGCTCTTAATCTAGACCTTGGGAGCTCAGTCCAGTGCTTCAATGTGGGTCTCTGCCTCTATCTCAATCTGTAGCAGGATGAAGGTCCTATGGCAATATTCAAGATATTCATCAGTTTGTCTATGGGACAAGGACAGTTCAGGCACCCTCTCCTCTGCGGCCCATGGACCTAGTTGGGGAATTCTCCTTGGACACCTGGGAACCCCTCTAGAGCCAAGTCTCTTGCCAACCCTCAAATGGCTCCCTTAATTAAGATATCTTCTTCCCTGCTCTCATATCCACCCTTCCTCCATCTCAACCTTCCCACTTCCCCAAGCTCTCCCCAGTCCTCCTCTTCTCCCTTCTCTCTCCCTCTCTCCCCTACCTCACACTCCACACCCACTCCCATGACCAGCAATCTTGTCTACTTCCAGTATCCAGGAAGTTAAATATATGTTTTTCTTTGGGCTCACCTTATTATTTAGCTTCTCTAGGCTAATGAACTATAGGCTCAATGTCCATTGTTTATGGCTAGAATCCACTAATGAGTGAGTACATACCATATTCATATTTTTGGGTCTGGTTTATCTCACTCAGTAAAGCATTTTCTATTTCCATCCATTTGCATGCAAAATTCAAGATGTTTTTTTTTTTTTTCTGCTGAGTAGTACTCTAATGTGTATATGTGCCATACCTTCTTTATCCATTCTTCCATTGATGGGCACATAGGTTGTTTCCAGGTTCTGGCTATTACAAATAGTGCTGCTATGACCATAGTTGAACAAATGCTTTTGTAGTATGATTGGGCATCTCTTGGCTATATTCCCAAGAGTGGAATTGCTGGATCCTGAGGTGGGTTGACTCCCAGTTTCCTGAGAAACCACCACACTGATTTCCAAAGTGATTGCACAAATTTGCACTACCACCAGAAATGGATGAGTGTTCAAACCAGACTCTCTGAATGTGGCTGGCAATGAGGATGACTGAGAAGCCAATGATAATGGCACTGGGTTTTGATTCTACTGCATGTATTGGCTTTTTAGGAGCCTAGTTTGTTTGGATGCACACCTTCCTAGACCTGGATGGAGGAGGGAGGGCCTTGGACTTCCCACAGGGCAGGAAACCCTGACTTCTCTTAGCACTAGAGAGTAACAGGGAGGGAGAGGGAAAGAAAAAAATCAATTACAACATGAAAAAAAGAAATAGTAAAGGAAAAAATAAAAGCAAAAAATAAAAATTGCAAAATCTTGAACTCTCTTGAGCCAATCATGGAGTACCTAGTCATGCTGTCAGTGATGGACCTGGTATCCCATGGATAAGGATGCATAAACTGACTCACCTGTGGGGAGTGTGGTGGGAGTAAGTGACCACTACTCAAGTATATTAAGAGAAAACACAACACTAGTAAATCCTTACCAACTGAATTTGTTTAGTAGACTTAGTAGAATCCCTTTAGCTATTTTCAAGCATACCAATGAGTAAGACTGATGGCAAAGCAGCCATCTGGTCAGAGCTACTTAGAGGATCGGGCATACAGAGATGAATACCTGCTTCTGAAAAATCATTCTTTCTTTCCTATAAAACAGAACCCCAAGTCTCTGTGGAAAGTCTAACCAAATCTGCTAACCTCGGCACACAGGAAAAACCCACTGCAGATATAGGAAAAACACTAGAAAAAAAAGTGTTTATCTTGGAGATGACTTAGGAAACAGTATGTTGTAATTTAACATTAGAGATGTGTTGATACTGAATAATGGGATCAGCAGCAACCCTGACACAAGAGAAAAGTCCAAATTCAGGTACAAGGCCAATATTAGTGTCATTGTGAGATAATTACACAAAAGCAACATTAACATAAGAATTTAACTTTTTTAAACCCATTTTGTTATACTACCTTAAGACAGTTTTGCATTATCCCAAATTAAATCCCATAATCCAACTTAACTCTCTGATTTTGTGTTGACTGTTAAACAAAACACAGATCACATTACATTTGGGTATTAGTGCCATGATGTTTTGTTAGGCTTATTTCTGTCAAATATATTCAATAAAGGTAATTTCTATCAACGTCTGATTGTACAATCACCAGCTTCAGGGTGATGAATGTGTAAACTCTAACAATTGTCAGAATGCACTATTGTTTGAACTTCCATGGGGCATGAGAAAGAAGGATTGCTCCTCTCTGGAGAGGCGATTAGATTGATTGATTTGTTCAATAGTTTGGGTCTTTGCTAAGATTGCAAAATTGTTGCAGCAAATAATAGACCAGCTTACAGTGTGTTTTGGGAGGGAAGGACTGTATTTTTTTCACACTTTCTCCAATGCAGCATGTTAAAAATTCAATGGACTCGGGTTTCTGCATATTCTCCGAAACAGTCATGCTAAAATTCCCAATGCACAGTAGGAGAGTGCAGGAACTCCAAGAGCTAACTAACACCCTTACAAGAGAAGTTTTACATGGTGATGAATATGATTTGTATTTCCTTTTTCTTCCCTTTTCATTTTTTGAGGGTACAGCAACTTCACAATGCTTTATAAGTAGTTAACAGGTTTTTCCAGACAGCAAATCTGCTGATATCTTACTTTTGCACATTCAGTCTCTAGAACTATAAAAAGATCATTCCTATTCTTTATAATTAACAGTTTCAGCCAAATTGTTATAGCAGTATAATTGGACTTAGAAATTAGGTATGGATCTTATTTCTTGCCTAATTGACATTGCTTTCTTTACATAGTTTGGGTGGTATATGTTATGGCATTTGAAATAAATTATTTATTTGCAATCTTTGTTTTTCAGGTCATTTATTATTTTTTAATGATTTTTTAAAGTTTTATAGAAATGAAAATGCTGGAAAACAAACTCAAGCATATAAAGAAAACAATTTATTTTAAGCAACTTTTTTTTTTTTTTACAAATACATTCTTGTATGCTTAGCATAAGTGAAAAACAATCAACATTAAACTAACTTGGAAAGGACTCTGCTGCATTTCTTCCATGAGGCTCCTAGGTGTTCTTAGATATTTTCAGCACCATGGATAGTTGATGTGGGAATGATTTCTTACTAATAAAGAAACTGCCTTGGCCCATTTTAGTGGATAGAAAATTAGGTAGGCGGAGTATACAGAAGAGAATTCTGGGATAATGAAGTTTAGTGGTGGAGTCGCCATGATTCTCCCTCTCCAGACAGACGCAGGTTAAGATCCTCTCTGGTAAGCCAGTTTGTGGGCTACACAGAATATTAGAAATGGGTTAGAACAATATGTAAGAGCTAGCCAATAAGAAACTGGACCTAGCCTGGCCAGGCAGTGTTTGAAAGAATACAGTTTCCGTGTAATTATTTCGGGCATAAGCTAGCCATGAGGGCGGCCGGGTGCTGGGGACGCAGCCCTGCCGCTGCTCCTAATTTCAACAGATAGTATTATTGACGGAGGGGCTATAATAAAACTGATTTTCTAACCATGATCATAGAAGGAATCTAGAATATATAAATATGAAGCATAATGATTATGTAGAAATAAAAAATGTACATTTCTGGAACTATATAGATATTCAGTAAATGAGTTTGCAGAATTTAATATATTTAATTGAACAATCTATTTCTTTTAGAAAAGTCATTGCAAGAACAAAAACTGCTCCAATGAGTGTTCTCACAAGTGAATAAATTACAGGTCATGAACAGTTGTCTATTAGTACAAATAATCTAGCAGCCATTCTTCCAGATTATAGATACAGGGCTTGAAGGAGTTTTTCATTGTACATACTTTACAAATGTCAGGGTATAGGGTGACCGAACCCTGATGTCCTTACACCTATGGGGGTTTTCTATTTCTGGAGAATTTATGATCCAGTCATGTGGTGGTGAGAATGCTGTTTTTAAAACTTAGGTTTGTGCCACAGGGTTAGTATAATTTTTTTTTTTTTTATTCTTAGCCTCTCAATTTTCTGGAGACAGCAGAACCAGGTGATATGCATAATTTAACATGATGATCTGGCTTCTCTAATAACTACCTTATTTACATACAGAAGCCACAAGTGGCTATCAGTTTTCTTAGCTTTGTAATTGTTAATGTCTGTTAGAGCATGGACAGTTATTCTATAGTTAGTGGCTTCGCAGGTTTGCAATCAGAGTAGCCACCTTGATGAGAGGCAGGAAGAGAACTCCCTTGTGGCAATAACAATATCATAAAAAGCTTTCTTGCAGCTTTGTATGATGATTATAAGCTGTGGCAAGCATTTTAACCATGTTTCTAGAGATTTCCATTACTGTAAATGACATCTTGCATCACTGATGTCAGCATGGCCTGTCACCAAGTAATGCAAACTCACATCAACCTGCCCCAGAGCTATGCTAGTCACTCAGACAATTATGTCTTCTGATGAGACTTATTTTCAGTTACAGAAAACCCATGTCCTACTCTACAGCTACACAAATCTCCCCCTCAATCACTGCAGACAGGTCAGGTGGCACATTTTCTGGCTCCTTGTGGAGGAGAGAAAGCTTTTAGTTTGACTATCTGAGAATGCTGGGGTAGCATTTTAAAAGAAAATAAAAAGGAAATATTTATACATCTGTAAATAACATCCATGAAGATAATTGCATTATTTTTTATGAATGTCTTTGTCCAAAAATCACTCTCAGATTAAGGACAATAAGCTGTCATCTTTTCATAATTATATTTTTAATTCATTCAAAAAATTTCAACGATAACATGAAATAAAATGGCAATGGAAACTCAAAGATAATGTACGATGTGATGTATTGATAAAGAGCTTCAAATACTGAGTCAGAATGGTTGGATTGTGACCCTTTAGTTGTCTACAAACAAGTCATGTAGTCTCTAGGGAGATCCATTTCTTGATTGATAATTAGTTTGAAACTGCACCTTTCTAAAATAACTTCTCATTGAACTTTCATGGAGATCAGGTTCGTATAATGAGACAGTACCTTTCCTAGGATTCAGTCTGTACTCAAAAGAAATGTATTTCGTTTATATTTTTGCTGTGTCTATAAACTCTACAAATCTCTTCTAAGTTACCAAGTTAATATGCATATACACAATTAAGTAAACAATCTCCCTATAATTCACATAAATCAAACTGATTCATACTAGCTACGGACTCTTAAATCTCTATCTTCAGACTCACAGAAAAAAGAGCAAACCCAAAGTGATTCCTTTGCATTTTAGATTAAAGTAAGCAGAAGTCTGGCTTCCAACTCTATATCACTACCTTACAGAAACACACAACTTTAGAGCTATAACTTGAATCCCTAAATTTACTTTTCAGTGATTTTTTTTATTTTATTCTCTATGAGCATCGTATAATTATATATGAGCAATTTCTGGGATTATAGTGCATATTTTAAATTTACAAATGACCATAATCTGTACTATGTTGAGGTTACAAAAAAACAAGACATAGGTGTACTGTGATCAAATCTTATTTAATCTTATGTTATAAAGACTAAAATGCCTCCCATGCTTTTAGATCTTACAGTCTATGAAACTCTAATCTTTGATATTCTCATCATTATAAGCAAAAGCAATATTTTGTGTCTTAGGTCACTGGTGTCTCCAAATGTCTGTTTGCTACTGCTTTGCATGAGATACTGTAGAAGGGTGTTGGGAGGTCCTTCTGGCTATAGGTTGCAGTCTACCAAGACCTGGCAGCTCTCTCCCTGAGATCAGTGACATGAAGGTCTTCCTACTCCTAATGGATGGATTCCTACTCTATCTGACTTTATTTGGAGAATGCCACTAGGCTCAGATTCCTGACTTACCTCTATCCAGTGTGATTCCTGACACAGTTCCCTGCAAGTGCTCTTTCCCAGTGTCCATATGATAATTAGGTAACATGCTCTAGCTATTTTGATAGCACTGTGCTACTGCTAATCCAGATATATGATAGGAGTGTGCCACTTAATGCAAATTGGGTGATTCCCCAGCTACCATTCCCAATCCTATATATTCCCTATACTATGGAATAAAGCTGAGCTGCCTCACTGAAGCTGTATTCTTGAAGGCTATTCCACTGTGCCTACGGACTGGTCAAGTCCCTGCCTGCTGATTCTATCCCCTTTGCCCTCATGGCCTGGTGTCAGATGAAGGAGAACTATATAAAGGGTCTATGGTTTACCTTCTAAATAATGAGCACTGTTTTAATCATCTTCTATGTGGCCACAGGAATAAAGATGCAAGCTCTGAATCAGCATTTGAATGTTCTCTGTGTAAGTTATGCTTTTATTTTCCTAATTCATATGGACATTTCAGGAGTTTCACACATTTAAAATAGTCATTGGTATGTCTTGAATCCCATGACAAACTTGTGCGTAAGAATATCTACAACTTTACACAACTCTGTTTCCAGAAACTTTTACATCAGTTACATTAGTTTTTCAGTTCCTGCAGCATTTAAAATTTTTTAAGACAATCTTTTCTCATTTTAAATACTAATCCCAGTTCCTACTCCCTCCCCTCTTCCTGTTCCCCTCCCATCTTTCTTCCACCCTGCCCCATCCACTCCTCTGAGATGGTAAGGCTTCCCAGGGGAGTCAACAAAGTCTTTCCCATTAGAAAATTGATCTTTAAAGATTTGCTTATTTGTTGTGTACATAGCATTTTGTCTGCATGTGTGCTTGCAGGCCAGAAGAGGGCACCAGATCTCATTACAGATGTTTGTGAGCCACCATGTGCTTGCTAGGAATTGAACTCAGGACCTCTGCAAGAGCAGTCAGTGCTTTAACCTCTGAACCATCTCTCTAGTCCCTCAGTTAACTTCTTTCGATAGCTACCAGTAACCTTATAATTTTTTTAATCTTAGTGTAAAATACTTTTCACTTGTGAAAGGCAATTTACATGTAAGAATGATTAAATGAAGTCATCATTTTTGTTTTAATTCATAAAATAAGAATGGCAGGGCTGCGGAAAGGATCATCTCTCAGGAGAAGAAAACCTAGCATCTGTAGAATATCTCCCTACTCAGGATTCAGTTGTGCACAAGAATACCCTGCAGGGCGGGGGTGGGGGAGGTAGAAAAAGAGACCCAGCTGCAACTAATTTTGACATCTGGTTAATTATTTACACGTTAAAGTGTCTAAGTAGAAGAAAGTCTCTTCTATTTTTGTCTTTAAAAAAAAAAAAAAAAAAACTTAAGTCATTTAGGAACTCAAACGATCTGAATTGTCAGGTCTGACCTTGCGTCTTGACCCCATTGCTTCATTTAGAAAACCCGAGCCAACTAAGTGTTATCTAAAAGAGAAAAAAAAATGCCTTAACAATCAAGCTCCCCTAACTAAAGGAAAGAAGAAAACCGAAGCACTTATGCAGACCACTTAGGAAAAGATGGATAAAGGGTTTCAGATGTATTCCAAATTTAAGAAAAAGAAAAAAAAAACATAAATATGAAATGTTGGATCAATTCACATCACAGCTTGGTCCTTGCTCTGCACAATGCTTTGCAAATGGTTTCCCAGGATGTAAGTATCGAGGAGATAAGGAATGACTACAAGACGCTTGTTTATGCTAACTGAATCAGACGGCCTGTTCAGACTTTTTTCCTCATTTTCTGCTTTAGCTCTATGAAAACCTGGATCCACAGCACTCTAAATCATGGTCCAATCCAACAGCATACAGATGTATTCTTAGAGAAATCAGAGAAAAACTGTCAAGTGCTTTTCTGTATCACCCACCCTCACTTTCTCCATTTCTTACTTTCCTCCCAGTAGCTGCCAGGATGAATTTTTGTCACCCTTCAGACTTTGGATTCTTGTAGACATTAATTTATGGGGATTACACTGAACACCTACTCTATCATTATGTACTATTTACACCCTTTTTCTTATTTTTGAGACTATAATTTAATTAGAATATGTATCCCTTCCCTGTGCTCTCTTCAAACTTTCCCATATACTCCACTCTGCTCTCCTTCAAATCCATGGCCTTTTTTTCACTAAGTGTTATTATATGCATGCATGTATTTGTATAGACATATATTTATATTCTTAATATAAGCCCTTGAAAACATATAACGTTAATTTCATGCATGTTTTTGGACTGACCTTTTGGTGCTAGATAAACAACTTGTGTACTCTTCCCTGTGGAGGACCATCTATCTCTCCTCCTCCTAGCTTTACTCAGTTGAAACTAAAATTCTGAAGTTAGGATTGAGGCTTGTGGAATGGCATGTTTCTAGATCTTATCATTGTTCAACTCACATTTGGGCAGTCATGTTGTTGAGCCTCCCTGAAAACAAGTTTTTATGGCAACAGAAGGTATCATGTAAACTTTCAAATGAGGAAGGCAATCAACAGTCCCACTCAACTACAATGCTTGTAAACCATATCAACCACCGGCATGGTATAGTGGCCCAACAAGTACAATAATAGCACACATGCCTTGGTGGTATGCTCTCTATTTGAACTTAATTACCTGCTACACAAGAGGGTCACCTGATGGAGGAAGGACATTGTTTAATTATAATAAAGAAACTGCCTTGGCCCATTTTATTGGTTAGAACATAGGTGGGTGGAGTAAACAGAAGAGAATGCTGGGAGAAAGAAGCTGAATCAGAGAGTCGCCATGGTTCTCCCACTCCAGACAGACGCAGGTTAAGATCCTCCCTGGTAAGCCACCTCGTGGGCTACACAGAATATTAGAAATGGGTTAAAACAATATGTAAGAGCTAGCCAATAAGAGGCTACAGATAACGGGCCAGGCAGTGTTTAAAAAAATACAGTTTCCATGTAATTATTTTGGGGCATAACCTAGCCATGCGGGAGGCCGGGTGCTGGGGACGCAGCCCTGCCGCTCTTATCACTACAGTCACCACTCTGTTATTAGAAACAATGCTAACTATCCAATGATAGAGAAGTCATGGCTATTGGAAGAGAACCTACAATATTCTGTTTACTAAACCAGCATAATACCTAAGAAATATCTACAAACATTTGTCTTTATACCCAGATATAAGAATAATATTTATTCCTTATCAAGAAAAATTTGCAAAAAGCAGAGGCAAATATAGAAGTTACAACCAATCAAAACTGTATAGTCTAGTTCATACAGATAGATACATCTTCAAAGCACTCCTACACCTATTGTTCAAGTAACATTTCAGCAGAGGGAGGGGAAAGATTGTATCATACATGGGATCAGGGTGTCTGCTATCAGTTTGTGTTTCCTAGAGACATGAGGTGTCATACTTTGCAAAGTTCCACCTACATGATTGTGATCATTCTATAAAGTCAAATATTGAAAAAGGAGGCAAAATCACCTTGCAGCTGGTATTCAATGTACTTTGCTAGATTAACTTGCCATCTTCCGGGTCAGCTCAGACGTCTAAATGGACATTAGTCTAGAATTGAACTGGAATTAAAGTGGTGTGGTAATGGGGAAACTGTAGAACAAGTAGGCCCCTTTTTCTCAGACCCTTTATTTCCCACCCCAGTAGTTAATAAATAGAGCTGAAAGTCTGATAAACCTCAATCAGGGTGTATGTCTTGCTTTATATTATGCTAATGTAACAAGTAATCACTGTTATGTCAGGCCACTTTATACTTTCTTAATCTACCTCTCTCCTTTATTAATTATTTCAGTATTGCTTTATATACAAGTCTAGCAAAGAAATAGTTTTTTTATTTATTTATTAATTAAAGATTTCTGTCTCTTCCCCACCGCAGCCTCCCATTTCCCTCTCCATCCCCCAGTCAAGTCTCCCTCCCTTGTCAGCCCAAAGAGCCATCAGGGTTCCCTGCCCTGTGGGAAGTCCAAGGACCACCCACCTCCATCCAGGTCTAGTAAGGTGAGCATCCAAACTGCCTAGGCTCCCACAAAGCCAGTTTGTGCAGTAGGATCAAAAACCCATTGCCATTGTTCTTGAGTTCTCAGTAGTCTTCATTGTGGCTTCTGATTTATTAAAATCTTATTTACCTGACCACTCAAATAAAGGTAAAAGGGGAAAATCCACACAATTTCCTGAGCAGAGGGAATACGAAAAGGAAAATAAGAACATCTAGTGCTTACTTTATGACGTTTAGCAATTCCATCACATCTTGTAAGATTTGGTGGCACACACCTTTATTCCTAGCATTTGGGAGGCAGCAGAGCACAGATCTCTGTGAGTTCGAGGCCAGCTGAGTCTACAGAGCAAGTTCCAGGGCAGGCTCCAAAGTTACAGAGAAATTGTGTCTCAAAAATAAATAAACAAACAGACAAACAAATAAACAGACAAAAACAAAAAAAAAAAAGCAAAAAAACACAAAAAAACACAAAAACAAAACAACAAAACACACACACACACACACACAAAAAAAAAAAAAAAGAAAAACAATCTGAACTTTCCTTTTTAAAAAATGGGTTTCCTTTAGTCCTCTTCATTACTCATTATGGAAACGTCACAAAAATATCTGACCTTTCTGGGCCTGAATTTAGTCATTTTTAGTGTATGGATACTGTTATTTATCTTGTATTTTTACAGTGGGGATTGCTTGTGACATGTATGAATGACTGACTGCTGTGAATGCCCTATGTTCATGGAATAAGAGCCTTTAGTATTTTTAAAGAATTACTGACAAATACTATTGTTATTGCTAAATGTTTAGATAGAGACATCAATTTGGATGATCATCTTCCTTTAAGACATTAGCATGATGGCTGCAAATTAAATTGATATGGAAACAGCCATCATTCTGAACATCAAGCAAAAGGTGATATTATGATAAAATTTGTCCTCTTCACTCTGTAAATACTAAATGAAGGCTTAACCCTGAAGTGTCTATACACATTTGTATACAGAGTGTTTAAAAAGGTGAATCTGGTTTAATTATGGCAGATTATAATTACATATGTGATCTGGAAAGTTATCTGCAAGTTCCTGCATGGAAACTTTAGGAAACACTATCTGGTGAATATCTTTAGGTCTTTGGAGGACTTCTCCTTGAGGGGGATTGTATAATCAAAATCCGTTTATTTTTGTTGTTGTTATTAATGATGATGATGATGTTGCTTCCTCTTGGCATGGAGTGATATAGATGCTGAAGCCCTTGTTGTCATGCTGAGGATACTGGGCTCTCATCAAACTGTGATGATGAAGCCCTTGGAAATAAAATGTATCCTTGTTTAAAAGATGAGAAGTCCCGCTCCCCATCTCTTCGTTTCTACATCTTAGGACATATTGAAGATCGTCCAATCTGTTGACCAGATAATGGGCCCATGTTGGAACTTTTGGTGTTGGTTCTACCTTGGTTTTGGACCACTTGGCCTACAGAACTCTGAGAAATGAATGTTTGTGGTCACTCACTCCGTGGCCATTTTTGTTTTAACAATAACTGGTACTGACTGTCATGACCATTTGCCTAAAACATTCCTCTGAAGATTTTCCACAGCTTTGCCTCTGAAATCTGAAGCTTCTCCCCTGCTGTGTGTCTCTTACAGAGTTGTACAGATGTGCTTAGCACAATCAAGTATCTGTGCAGTTAACAGAACATAGCAGGTCTTGAGAAGAGAGCTTCAAATTAATTTCCGTGCAGTGAAGCTGTTGCAACACTGTCCATCACTGACAGGCACTGCATTCTTGTTATGTGACCAGGGATAACAATTAGTTCTCCTAAGAAACCAGCCTACTGCTCCCATCTTTAAAAGTAAGATCTAAGCAGACATCCCATAACAACCTGACCTCACCTCAGATTCCTTTAAAGAGTTCATTAGGCCTTATCTAGTTGTTCTTTATGCATTTATTCTTCCCACCTTAACTTGCTGTAATATGAGATTTGTTTTCCCAAATTCACTGATGCAAATAATTTAGTGGATTGTTCAGACTACCTCTTAAATAATTCTCTATAATTACCAACAGTTCAGTTTAATAATAAGGGTTTATGTTATTCTTTAATGTTAGATGCCCTCTGCTTAGTTACACAGGCTTCACTGACTAGCATTTATACTTCTGTTCAGATTTAAAAAGCTACATTATACCAATAGTCCACCCCTTCCAAATCTTCACACTTCTGACAGTAATATGCAGGATTCTGTTGCCTTTTAAATAACTCTGAATGAACTTGGTTATAAAAAGGCTATCATTCACATAAAGTACATGCTTGAATACGGTGATTTTACTGTAGAGTCAACTGTTTTCCTTGTGTTAAATATAAGGGGTTAAAAAGCAGTTATTCAGAGCATAGCAGAGTCTTAGATTGTTGATATTCACATCTCATTTAAGATTCAGCTCCATCTTCGCTGCAAAAACCTTCAACAGACAGGGAAACCTCCATGAGCCTCAATTTTCTCTTTGGTAAAACGGGGATAATGTTACTAGCCCACAGGCTTGCTGTGAGAATGAAACGGAGCAACTTGTTAGTGCTTTGCAGAGGTGTCCACATCCAGTAAGGGCTCAGGACAGGTTTCCTGTCACTTTTGTCATTATTACCTTGGAACCTCAAAAAGAGATTCCTGTATAAAAAAAGTTAAGATATTTCTTCAGTGATGTACAGCCAGACAACTAAGTAACTGCATGCTGCTTCCCATAAAAAGTGGGCTTAGCATAGGGTTACGAGCTAATAAGCACATGCAGGCTGTCTCATTTACTATACAGGCCCAGGTGAGATGGTCAGACCTCTGATGTGCTGACTAGACTGGGAATAATAGATACTGAAGCGTTTTTAGTGGGAACATCATAATTTAAACACACATACAGGAAAATGTTGACAAGATTCACAAGCCTACGAATGGAGACTTAGGAGTGCCATGTGTTGTTTGTTTGATAGAAAAGCTTGACCACTAACTGACTTATTATGTTCAGCTATAAACATTATATATAGGAAGAAATTTATAGTGCTAGAAACAATCTTATACTTTTCTTTCAAATTCTAAGTAGTAAGGAATAAGCATAGAATAGAAATTCTTACAGCTTCAGATAAACACCTCACACTAGGGTGGAAATATTACATAGAACATGTGCTGTGGTAATATTCATCTAAGTAGTAAAGTGTACCAGATGGCAAACACGCAGTTCTGGGCTAATTTCAGGCAGTAGTCATGTTTTCTTAAGCCTGCAGAGAAGTGGATGGGATAGCAGCTTAAAGAGTTTCAAATTGTATTTCATTAGAAATAGAATACCATGTATTGAAATCTAGAAATACATATGCGTGACTTATTAAAGAAAACATAAAGCAAATTCAGGGGCAAATGAGGAAACCCCATAGTGGCAGAATAGTTCATTTTTAGCTGCATGTGTGAGTCCCTCTTCCTAACCCACCTTTATCTCTTAGGGTGTCAAATTCTTGGTGAAGACCAGGCTACCCCAGTCCTTCACCACATCCTCATACTTGTCTAGGACCCAGGTTAGGTAACAGCAACAACAACAAAATGGCAAACCCACCCAACAAAGATGAGATCAGGAATCTACATCATGTAGCATCCCAAACAGTGTAATTCCAAATGCCTAGATCCCATTGCCAAAACATGAACATAAACATCTAAGAAAATAAGTCCTCTATAACAGCCAGAAGCCACACTGTCATAGGCTCTAAGAAACTCAATTTGACTAAAACACAAAACAATGACATCAAAAATGCAATTATGAATACATTCAAAGATTTTGAAGCAGGTATCATTACATGCTTTAATGAAGACATGGAAAAAAACAGGTGAGTAAAATAATGAAAATAATTCAAGGCATAAATCTATAACTTAGCAAAGAAAGAGAAAACTAAGAAAAACTAAAAATGAAATAAAACCAAAAATGAAAAGTTCAGGATGTAAGACATAAATTTCATCAACAATTTAAAATACATAAAAGAAAGAACTTCAAGTCTTAGAAATAAGGTAGAAAAAAAATGGATAGCTCAGTCAATGGATAGCTCAGTCAAAGAGAATTTTAAATCTGAAAAAAGGGGACTCAGATCTTCCAGTGAATTTGGGACATTAGGGAAAGTTCAAACTTAGGGATAATAAATTCAGAAAAAGGAGAAGAAATGCCAGGCAAAACACAGAACATATTTTTAACAAAAACATAGTAGAAAATTTCCCACTCAAACAAAGGACATGCCTATCAAGGTAGAGGCACACAGACAACAAATAAACAGGACCAGGAAAAAAAAATGCCCCGTGATAAATAATAACACCAAATTGGATGAAACTGCCTGAAATCATGTACACACTCAACTGATGATGTCAAACTGGTGTAATCTGAATTGGCTACATACATTGAGCCAGTGAGGCAGGGCAATAATGCCAGCATAAGCAAGCACTAGCAAAGTCACCATGCATAAACAAAATTGGCCAAGAAAACCAGTCAGCAGACCACACACACTCCTATCCAGTCACACCAGTAGGGACCACCAGTTTCTAAAGGACCAACCAGAACATTCCTGCAGCAACTTAATTTCGCTAAGCCCATAAATCTTTCCCCCCAACCATTTTACAATAAGGAGCTTCTGCATTGGAATCTCTCCCAGTCTGTGTCATTGTCTCTGGGACATCTCACTTCCTGTCCCCTGGAAAACAGAAGTCACACAACGAGCAGCAGCAAACATGCCTGCAAAGCTACAAACCACAGTTATTTCTTTTTTATCAGTATTATTGTAGTAGTATTTGATATTTTGATAGTGTATTATTTAGCAACATAAGATGTTTCCATTGTGGAGATTGAGTCAGCAGTATGCAAGACAACACTGGACTTTGTTTCTGACTTCACGAAAGGTAAAATCAACTCTAAATAAAAGATAGTAATCTTATTTTAGCGAGAATTTCTGACAACAGATTCCCCATATGTTTGTATTCTTTGGAATAATTGAGCAGGTTCCCTATTTAAAAAAGACATTAAAGTAAAAATGGGAGAAATAAGAAAAGAAAGGGATCGAGGAAAAAAGAAATGGAGAGAGAAGAAGGAAAGTTGAGGAATTAGAGAACAATGAAATCAATGTGCATATTTGAAAACTGACAAATATAGGTGTATATATGAAGAATATATATTTATTTATATGGGGGATAAAGATTAAATCAACTACTTCCAAATAGGCAAATAGGAATGAAAAATAATATTAACTGTAAAAACAGGAATCTAGCAATATAATGATAAATAAATAAAATATATCATAGATAAAATGGTGTATGCAGATAAAAATATGAGGTAAAATCTTATCAGGTTGGCTATAAAATATGTTAAACCATTAACAAGAAATATGTCTGAAATGTAATAAAGTGAAACTCTTGAATACTAAAATTTGAATAAATTATTTTGGAAAATACCTAAGAAAAACTCTAGTATACAAATGTCTAAATGACAAGAGAGAAAAACTACTATAAACTGGAGTGTTTTTAGAACTCAAGAGCTCCAGAAAAGCTTCATCACAAAACATGGAGGACATAGCCAAGAGTGGGATGAGTGCCATGGAATCTTAAAATATTCATGATTCAAAGAAGGACAAGTTTTATGTATGCTGTAAATCAAAGAGAGAAGCCTATTACAGTTACTTGGAATTCAGTGGTCATTGAGCATTTTGTATGTGCTTTCAATTATTAACTGCACCTCATTATCTAAAACAGTGTAATTATTGATGTAGGAAGAACAAGATCAACAGAAACCCAATACATGAAAGTGCCATCCTGATAGAACGAGAAAATTCTTGGCCTATTCATAAATGACATTGGGGTTAATAAGCTTTCTTTCAAAAAACATTGAATTTTGATTCTTAGTTTACATTCTACAATAGAAAAAAATCTGGTGGGTTAAAGAACACAAGAGGAAGACATAGTCAAATACTTGGAAATAAGGCATTTATTTATCAGGAAAAAAAATTAAACTATAAAAGTAAGAAAGCTAAATAAGCATCCTTTATTTTATTTTATTTTTTAAAAAGAAAACAAACTATCTTTTTCCATTTTACGTACCAATCCCAGTTCCTATTCCCTCCCCTCCTCACATTAACTCCACCTACCCCCCCCACCCCTCCAATCACTCCACAGAGGCTTTGGGGAAGGTCCAAGCCCATCCCTACTATATCTAGGCTGAGCAAGGTAGCCATCTAATGAGAATAGGTTCCAAAAAGCTAGTAGAGGCAGTAGAGATGAATCCTGATGCTATTGGCAGTGGCCCCGCAGTCTGCCCAGCCATACCACTGTCACCCACATTGAGAGGGACTAGTTTGGAACTATTTTGTTTCCTTCCCTCTCTAGCTGGAGTTAGTGAGCTCCTGTTAGCTCAGGTAAAGTGTTTCAATGGGTGTCCCAATCATGGATTGACCTCTTTGTTCATATTCTCACTCCTCCCACTTTTTGTATGGACTTTAGGAGCTCAGTCCATTGCTCTGACACAGGTCTCTGTCTCTGTTTCAATCAGTTGCTGGATGAAGGCTCTATGGTGATATCTAAGATTAAATATGGTGATATNATATATATGAATCTGACTACAGGACAAAGTCTTTTCAGGCATCCTATCCTCTAATGCTTAAGGTTTTAGCTGGGGTCATCCTTGTGGATTCCTTGGAATTTTTCTTGTTAGCCTTATAATGACTCCTCCAATCAAAATATCTCTTTCCTTGCTCCTATCTCTGTTCTTCTTTCATCTCGACTATCCTGTTCCCTCAAATTCTCCTTCCCCTTCGTCTTCTCCCTTCCTTGTCCACCTCTCTTCTACCCCTACCACTAACTTCCCAATTTTGTCAGGTGATCAGGTGATCATGTCTATTTCCTTTACCCAGGTAGATCTATGTATGTTTCTCTTAGGGTTTACCTTGTTACTTAGCTTCTCTAGGATTATAAACTATAGGCTCAATATCCTTTGCTTTACAGCTAGAATCCACCTTTGAGTAAGTACAGACCATAAGAGAAACACTCCTTCATTGCTGGTGGGAATATATACTTCAAAAATCACTCTGGAAATAAGTATGACAATTTCTCAGAAAATTGGGATTCACCCTACCTCAGGACCCAGGAACACCACTCTTGGACATATACGCAAAAGATACTCAATCATACTACAAGGACATTTGGTCAACGATGTTCATAGAAACATTATTTGTAATAGCTAGAACCTGTAAATAACTTAAATGCCCCTCAACTGAAGAATGGATAAAGAAAATGTGGCACATTTACAAATTAGTGTACTACCGAACAATAAAGGAATGACATCTTGAAACTTGCATGCAAATGGATGGAACTGGAAAAAAAAAACATGCTGAGTGAGGTAATAAGTATCCTTTAAACATGCAATAATAATTATACAACAAGTAGTATGAATTAGTCAAGGTTATATGTCCTGAGTAATATGCCTGAGTTACATAGACGTAATTGTTTCAAAACTCCTCCCAAATGAAATTGTTTTATTGTACTATTTACCTAATTTTACTATATTTTTAATGAATTATTTGAGAATTCCATGCATTTCTACTATTTATTTGTATCATATTTAACCCTATTCTCTCCCTGATTCCTCTATACCATCCTGTCACCTAGTCTCTCCCTCTATTTTTTTAAACCTACCTACCAATTTGCATTATTTAAGCAAATACCCAAATGTATTAAATGTATTAAATGTATTAAATGTTCTATTGAGAGAGGAAAATCAGTTTACCAGAATTTGAAATTCATGTAGAAACTACATATGAAATACATGTAGAAACCACAACCAGAATATATTGATGAAAATATATAAATGTAGTAATTGAGAATCAATGTTGATATACATAAACAAATACATAAGACAGAATCATGAAAGTTCATATTTCTAGATTCTATATCATTTTTGGTTCATGATGTTTAGTCTTGAGGGCCAACTGGGTGGATTTAAATTATAGTGGATATGAACGTCTAGGAATATCTGTGAAGAAGTTTCTAGAGTGTACTAACTGAGATGGAAAGACCCATCTTACTGTTGCATAGCACCATTCAATGGACTAGATCCCTAAACTGGATAAGGAAAAGGAAGTTATCTGAGTACTGCCATTATCTCTCTCGGCATTTGGACCATGGACACAGTACAAGTGTTGGAATCATGCTCCTGCTGCCTTGTGTTCCCTGAAATGATGGACAGTTTTGATGTAATGTGGGCCCAAATAAATACCCATTTCTAGACTTTTTATGAGACATTCTACTGCAGCAATTCAGGTAAGTAATAAAATGCTGATTTACTGCTACCATGAATTTCAAAACAACAAATATACACAACTCTCCCACTCCAAAATTAACTACTAATCCACTCTTTCTTGTCATCATACTCTGAAAGGATAGAAACAAGGATACAATAAGGATGACAGTGAGAAAAAAAACTTAGAGGATGGAGTAGGATACAGATCATGCATTAATTTGTGCTTATATTCATAATATCAAAAGCAAAAGGCCACCTTCCCCCATAACACATGAAGATGGAAACAGGAGATCTGTGGTCTACTAATCCTATTTATAGCAAGCAAGAACTTAAAATAAATATTGTATTTTGTTAGGATGAGATGATTGTTGGTTACAGGTTGCCTGTAAGCTCCCCACACATGGGATGCAGAAATATATTAGATATGGTGATTTAAACTCCATAACTCATCGATTAAGCATTTTTGAAAAACTAACAGAAAAAAAATTCAATCTCAAAATGAATTAGACTATTTTACAGAGTCAAATACCCAATATCTGGTTTTGATGACTCAATGATGTTAATGGACAAATATAGAAAATACTTAGGCAAACGAATATTTATCAAATTTGCTTCAGAAAACTAGATTCTATAGACATAATTGCATTATTTTCTTGCCAAATCATGCATAATAGCTGAGTGTTTTTTTTTTTTTTTTATGTTTGTAACACAAAAACAAACTGAAAAGAATCAAGAAGGAAATTGTACAATGTTGCGGGAGGTCCTTCCGCTCCTCCAACCAATAGCTGCTGAGATACCAGCCCTCTGAGGCGTGGTCTCTCTTCCTTTAAAAAAGCGGCTACTTCCCTCCCCTCTCTCTCTCTCTTTACTTCCTGCTCCGCTGGCGACTAGACTCCCTTCCTGGTTGCGCAGAGGGCTGTTGTCTGGGGCAGTGATCTGTAAGTTTTTTCCTCTTTAAATAAATACAACCCTATTAATCATAATTCCAAACTGGTGTGGCATTGTTCGTGACTTACGCCTTCAGTACAAGATTTTAAAATATATTACCTTTGGAAGGAGAGAATGAAAGTTACATTGTATTACTACTTAACTTATGAGCAATTGGCTGTAAATAAAACACGAAGTCAGAATCTTTATTATAAGCAATGTTATGGTTGAGGACTTAGATGGTCTTGGTGCCAGGGTGAATTATTTGCTTTTTCTCTAGACAATCAGAAAGGATGATAAGTCAAATGTCCAAGAAGAAAAACATTCTTGAAAGTCATTATTTTAATGAAAGGAAATTTCAAGTAATTCAAGATTTTTAGTAGGCAGTCCCTACTTGAGAAAATGTGGTATACAGAAGAAGGCACTCTTCACTAATGTATGAGCTCACTATCATGTTCTCCTCGGCTGATGTTAATTGTACAATAGCTGGTGAATTAGACGATGCTCTGTGTGAATCAAATACCTTATAGAGAAAACACCAGAAAAGTTGACTTTTTTTGTGATTTGTAATTCTGCCTTCTGAACCTGTATTTCTATATTTTCTATTAGATTCTAAACATGGTAAATGACATTTCTACTTCAGTAATTCCTCCAGTATTTTTTATTTTTATAAGGACGTTGGAATAGCAAGTTGTTGATTTTGTCTAAGGATGGGTGGGTTGTGTGTGAGAGAGAAAGTGTGTGTGTGTGTGTGTGTGTGTGTGTGTGAAAGAGATNAGAGAGAGAGAGAGAGAGAGAGAGAGAGAGAGAGAGAGAGAGAGAGAGAGAATGTGTTTTAGTTTTATCCCCTTACAAATGTTTTTCTGGTTTTGGTTGTTTTTATTTTTTTTCTCCTTTGTAGAATAATTTTTTTGAGATAATATCACACTCTATCTCTGAAATAGAAAGACTGCAAACAGGTTGAGGCTAGCCTGGACTAAATAATAAGTTTTAGGCCAAATTGAGCTAGAGTGTGATATTACCTCAAAACATCCTACAAAGGAGAAAAAAAATAAAAACAGATTATAGGTATGAGTTATTTCTCTTGGATTTTCTCTACATTTTCATTGTAATTTTACACAAAAGAGTTAATTCTAACTAAGGACACGGCTTACTCAATTAAGCCAATAATCTAGGTTAGCACATGCCTATAATAAATAGTCTTCAATCAGATAAAGACATTTATTATGTGATGTTCTTTCTTTTTGATGATCAGAATAGAGTTCTTGTACATTGCTTCATTTCAGATCATACAAATAGATCAAAGCTATAGCATTCCTACAACAGGTGGATTAGTTGTCTTTAGATTTCTCTATTGACCTCTGAAGATGTATACTTGGATCTTTCTAAGTGTACTTTGTTTACTTGCATTGTTTTGAAGGTTCAAGACAAGTATTTAAATGATAATTTTAACATTTTGCTTTTTGTCCTGGTAATGCCTAATATTCAGTCTGAAATACTATTCTATAGTATCTCTTTACTCTGTACAAATATAAGTAATTGGCAATATGTGTCTCTCACTCTATTTTTAATTTTCTTCAGCATGAATATAAAGGGATTTATCTTCTTTCCTTCACAGCTTTACTTTATGAATTTGGGATTAAGAACTTTCTTGCTGATTCTTTTTGTTTGTTTGTTTGTTTTTGTTTTTGATTTTGTTTGTTTTTCGAGACAGGGTTTCTCTGTAGCTTTGGAGCCTGTCATGGAGCTAGCTCTTGTAGACCAGGCTGGCCTTGAACTCTCAGAGGTCCACCTGCCCCTGCCTCCCAAGTGCTGTGCCACCACTGCCCAGCCTCTTGCCACCACTGCCCCGCCTCTCTGATTCTTATGTTAATGTTAGTCATGGTTCTCCAGAGAAACAGAAAGAAGAGAATCCATGTGAATACTAAAAAAGATTAGACACAGATATGAATGAAAATATTCGAAAGAAAACTGACTCAATGTGATTGATTATCCAAGTGAGGAAAACCTCAGTCTTCCATTCACAGGGAGAAGAAACAAGATATCGAGTGTAATAAACAGTCTAAGCCCAAAGATGTGATGTAATTACCAGTACAAGAAGCCGATGCTCTGATGTCCCTAAGAGATGGTAAATGTTTTATTTCAAAGCTAGATATTAGTCACACTGTCCTATGCTTCTTTGTTCTACCAAAGCCCCAAAGACCTGGACAAGTCCTTCTTATCTCAGGAAAAATAGATCTTTACTGAGGAGCAGTATTTGAAAATTAATCTCTTACAAAAATTTTCTTATAAACCCAACCTTCTTTCGGGGAATTTAAGTCCAGTTAGGTTGGCATACATAATTAAACTATATAGTTTCAGTCTTTAACTTTATTTTCACTTTATGAGTTTAGGCATTAATATTTATTTTATTATGATTTAACAATGCTCACTCTGAGATTCAAAGAGAATGATTGTGAAGTATTTTTTTTGCTAAAATCTATGAAAAACTCATGTATTGTTATGGATTATCCTCTTTCAAAATCCTTATGTTTTAAATAATTAATTAGTAATCTGCATCCTATCAAGTGGGCCTAAAACTTAAGTAGATTCCAAATGGGTTGCTAGAGTCTTGTAGTTAGTTTTGTACTTCTGCTTAAGAAAAAAAAAAAAGCCACTTGCAAAAGGAAAAAAAAACTTAGTTGAAGTTAAGTATTTAAAAAAATCTCAACACTATGAAACAGGCCTTAAGCACAGGCAGTGCTGACTGTGACAGCAATGCAGATAATGCAAAGAGGGTGCACATGTGTAATGATTCAGTAGCTCTAATGCATGTGTTTTAGAAACCCAGTTCACATGCGCAGGAATAAAGCTAATTGGCCTGCTCATAAAACCATTTGTCAAAATCAGGATCTCAATAAATACTCCCTGAGGTAATAGTAATTTATGAAAAATAAAACTGTTACATTTTTGTGTCTGTTATTTAAAAAGTGGTTTTTAGCTATTGCTGTCTTTTTTTTTTAAATTATGTCCTTCCCAATTTCATCTTTCCAACTCCCCTAAAGAGTTGTCCAGTGACAATTTCATAGCATCCATTGTCCTTCATCCCATCCTGTCTGAGACTCACTATAGCTACGCAAGGCATGAAATATAACTACTTCCTACTAAGCCAAGATGCTGGGTTCATCCAAGTTTTATATCTGCAAAAAGCTAGGTTGTCAAATACCATATGTTTTGTGGCCACAATATCTGTTATTATTTTTAAACATTTAAAAATGTAAATGTAAAATATAAAGAGCCACCACAAAAAAATCCAGTAACCCTTCTTTATGCAGATAATAAATGGGCTAAGAAAGAAATCAAAGAAACATCACGCTTCACAATAACCACAAATAGCATAAATTATCTTGGAGTAACTCTAACCAAACAAGTGGAAGATCTGTAAAAAAAGAACATTATATCTTTGAAAAAAGAAATTGAAGAAGACACCAGAAAATGGAAAGATCTCCCATGCTCGTGGGTAGGTAGAATTAACATAGTAAAAATGGCAATCTTACCAAAAGCAATCTACAGATTCAATGCAATGCCTAACAAAATCCTAGCAGAATTCTTCACAGACCCTGAAAGAACTATATTCAACTTCATATGGAAAGACAAAAAAAAAAAAAAGGATAGCCATAACAATCCTGTACAATAAAGGAACTTCTGAAAGCATCACAATCCCTGACATCAAACTGTACTATAGAGCTACAGTACTGAAAACAGCCTGGTATTGGCATAAAAACAGAGAGGAGGCCCAATGGAACTGAACTGAAGGTAAAGATACCAATCCAAACACCTACAAATACTTGATTTTTGACAAAGAAGCAAAAAATATAAAATGGAAAAAATGGTGCTGGCATAACTGGATATCAACATGTAGAATGAAAATAGATTCATATCTAATACAATGCATAAAACTGAAGTCCAAATGAATCAAAGACCTCAACATGAAACCAACCACTCTGAACCTCATAGAAGAGAAAGTGGGAAGTGCACTTGAATGCACTGGCACAGAAGACCACTTCCTAAATATAACCCTAGTAGCACAGACACTGAGACCAGCAACTAGTAAATGGGACCTTTTGAAACAGTGAAGCTTCTGTAAAGCAAAAGACATGGTGAACAAGACAAAACAGCAGCCCAAAGAATTGGAAAAGATCTTCTTCACAAACCCAACATCAGATAGAGAGCAGATCTCCAAAATATACAAAGAAGTCAGAAATTGTTCATCAACAGAACAAATAATCCAATCAAAAGTGGGGTACAGATATAAACAGAGAACCCTCAACAGATGCATCTAAAATGTTTGAAAGAAGCTTAAGGAAATGCCCAACAGCCTTAGCCATCAGAGAAATGCAAATCAAAACAATTCTGAGATCCCCTTTTACACCTGCAAGAATAATCAAGATCATAAACGCTGATGACAACTTATACAGGAGAGGATGTGGGGCAAAGGGAACATTCCTCCATTTCCAGGCGAAGTGCAAACTGGTACAGCTGCTTTCAAAATCAGTATGGCAATTATTTCTCACAAATTTAGGAAACAACCTACCTCAAAATCCAGAAATATCACATTTGGATATATATAGTCGTGACGTTTAATCATACCACAAGGATATGTGCTCAAATATGTTCACAGAAGCATTATTTCTTATAGCCAAAACCTGGAAACAACCTAAATACCCTTCAAACAAAGAATAGGTAAAGAAGATGTTGTACATTTGCCGAATACTACACAGCAAAATAATAATAATAATGACAACTTGAAAGTTGCAGGAAAATGAATGGATCTAGACAGCACCATATTGAGTGAGGTAACCTAGACCCAGAAAGACAAGTATCATACATACCCACTCAAAGAAAAAAAAATCAGCCTAAAATTCACAACCCCAGAGAACCTAGAAAATGACCAGGACCCTAAGAGAAACATGAATGGATCTAATTTACACAGGAAGTAGAAAAGACTAGATCTCCTGTGAATTGGGTGCATGTGTGTCATGGGAAAGTGTAGAAGGGGAGAAGGAGGAAGGGAGGGGAGCAGAGAAAAAATATATAGCTCAATAGAAAATATAAAGAGCTTTCTTAAATTTGCTGTATCTATTTCCACATAATTTGTGGGTTTCTGGACTATCACATAATCTTCTGATCCACTTGTTTTCCTTCAAGTATTATCAGTATTCAAGGACTTTTTCAGACAAATAGTTTCAATGTTCATTACAAGGACTTTACCAAATGCACTTCCATTGAATGGAAACTACCAATGGAATAGTTCTCACTTTGAGTTTCTTTCAATCTTTTCTTTTAAATTACCTCCATGACTTTGTTGATGATGTTTCCTCATCAACCCTGAACTAGTCTTTTGATCTTTAATCATCCCTATCAAACTCTAATTTTAACTGTCAACTTGCCACAAACTAGTATTACTTAGAAAGAAAGTCCTAATAAAGAATAATTTGTTATATTTGTCTTTCTGGGTCTAGGTTACCTTTTTTAATATGGACTTCTAGATCCATTCATTTGCCTGCAAACTTCAAGATGTCATTATTTTTTACTGATGATTAGTACTCCATTGTGTAAATGTATAACATTTTCTTCATCCATTCTTTGGTTGACGGGTATCTAGTTTGTTTCGAAGTTCTAGCTATGGAAAATAATGCTGCTATGAACAAAGCTGAGCACATGCCCTTGTGGTATGATTGCACTTTCTTTTGGGTATATACCCAAAAGTGGTATTGCTGGGTCTTGAGGTAAATTGTTTCCGAATTTTCTGAGAAATTGCCATACTGATTTCCAAAGCAGTTATACGTTTCCTCCCCCCCCCCCCCCTGCAATGGAGGAATGTTCCTCTTACCCCATATCCTATCTAGTATAAGCTGTCATCAATGTTTTTGATCTTGGCTATATTGTCAGGTGTGGAGTCTCAGCTTGTTTTTATCTGAAATTCTCCTATAGCTAATGATGTTGAGCATTTCCTTAGGTGTCCTTTAGCCACTTAAGATTTGTCTGTTGAGCATTCTCTGTTGAGATCTGTACCCTTTTATTGGATTATTTGTTCCTTTGCTATAAATTTTCTAGAGTTCTTTGTGTATTTTGGAGAGCATTCCTCCTCTGATGTAGGATATCCACTCATAAGTAGCCTTTAGACATAAAGCAAAGAAAAACCAGCCTATAGTCCACAACCCCTGAGTATCTAGACAATAAAGTGGATCCTAAGAGAGACATACATGAATCTAAATAGGAAGGAGGAAATGAGAAGATCTCCTGAGTAAAATGGGAGTGTGTGGGGTCACAGGATAGGTTAGAAAGGCAGGGGAGGAAAGGAGGAGAGCTATAAAGAATGTTTAGCACAATAAAAACGAATTATTTAAATTAGGTAGGCCTGTTAAAAGTCTGTGGAGAACTGTATTGTTTGTAAATTAAGGTTTGAAGGTTGATCACAAATGTCACAGGCAAGCCACTAAACTATAGATGAGTAAAAAAGTCAAGCATATGCAGCAAGCAGGTGTGATGTGTGCCTTTGTGTTTCTGCTCTTAGTGATGCATGTGATGTGTCTAGCCGCTTGAGTTACCACTGGGATGTCTCCTTAACTATGGGCAATAACTTTTAACCCAAAACAAACAAATGAACAACAAATAAAAAATTAACTAACCTTTTCTCCCTAAGTTGCTTTTAATCAGAGTATTTTTATTACAACAACAGAAATGAGGCTAGAATTCTCCTTTTTTTTCACTTCTGCTATCAGTGAGAGCCCCTTGTAAGGACAAATTTAATTCTCAATAAGTTGTGTTCTTGTTTCTCTATAATGAGACCTCACTTAATTATATATTTGTAGCATTCAACCCTAGCATTAGTGACACCATCATTGTTTAACCAATAAGTTGTTTGGTAATAGTTGTTCACTTAATACTTGGATTTCTGTATTCATTACTCAACAGAATGAGTATAATTTTGCTATATTTTGTATAATAAAAATAGTAATTATTAATAATAAATATAATAAATTTCCCTTGTCCATAACCAAATAAGTTTATGCCTGACTCTCCAATAGAGTTTATAGTTCTGGCTATCAGAAATTGTATGTTTATGCTATTTATTATGAATTCTGCACAGAGTAGGTGCCAGTTGTTTTGCTATGTAGCAATGATGTTAAGGTTTCCTTTTACTGAAATATATTTATTCAAATCTGTCTTCTCTTTTGTTGCATATACAGCTGGCTTTATGAATGTACCATTCTTGTCTGCTCATGTACATCACATAATAAAAAGGAAAGATGTTTGAAGACCCTTAATTAAGCCTTCTTACAATGTCCCTAGGAATAATCAGTGCCACTGCTCTGCAGGATATTTTTCTGTGATAGTGGCAGCACTTCATTTCTAGAGAACTTTCTATCTTCAGCTATCCCCACGACTGGATCAGAGCATCCCTACAGCGACAACCCAATCAAGGAAACACTGTGTTTCTTTAGCTTGACAAGAGACAGAGCAGCGACACAAGAAACAAAGACATTTCTCACTAAAATGTTGCAAAGTCTTTCTGATGAGTGCTGATCTGGTCAAGGCAGGCAAGCTGGTTCCATTGTTGGGATTAATGCCTAATTACCCAGGTGTATGTCTCTACTTCCTCTGGTGATTACTGGGAAGCAATAGGTATTCTCTCAGTAGAATAAAAGAAGAGTCGTTAGCTGGAAAATCTTGACAGGAAATAGCCTTTGAACTGTTCATTCCAGGGATTCTGTTGTAATGCTAGCTGCCTGCGTGCAAAGATATTTCTCTCTTTCTCTCTCTCTCTCTCTCTCTCTCTCTCTCTGTCTCTCTCTCTCCCTCCCTCTTTTCCCCTCCCTTCCTCTTTCCTTCTCCCTCTCTCTCTCTATCGCTTTCTTTCTTTTACCTAAAAGCAGCTGTTTTTTGCTTTGTTAGTTACAGACTATGGAGATGAAAGTAAATATTCATGATCATAAAAAGGGTCAGAAGTATATTAGAACTGAAAAATATAGCAGAAATATTTGTAAGCATGTAGCAATATGTATGCTTATTAGAGGTATGTTGATGGCTAAAGACAAATAAAATGTCATAAATATCAGTATATTAAATATTCTTTTTTATCTAGAGGACTATTTTCCAGAATACCTAAAGTAAAAATGTTGATAGTCAGCAAGGGAGAGTATTTCAGAAGTCCTCTCAGCAGTCAGACAATCAGTTGTCCCCTATTGTTATACTAGAGTTTTTAGAAAGGCAATGATTCCTCCTTTAAATGCACATCACATATAAGCTTATAGGTTTTAAGACATACACCTGTTTATTTCTCAGTATCAACAAGAAAACAACAATAATACAGAGAGAGATGCAATCACACATGTACATGTATGTGTGCATACACACACACACACACACACACACACACACACACACACACACCAGAGAGGAGATGTTTGGTTTCATTGGAGTCACTGAGGAAAGATAAATTATGAGAAAGAGTTGCATAATTTTAAACTTCTTATATTTACAAACATAGAGTAATGTTTTTGATCAAGTTGTATCCCCACCTATGACTACGTTATGCAATGAAGTAGAAAATTTCTACTTCAAATAAATCCGAAGTGACTATAAAAAACCACTTTGGAATAGGAGATACAAAGTTTTCCAGTATATCATACATAAAAACAGTGTGCAACTATTTAAAAAAATGAAGCAGGCTAATTTTTTTGGCCAAAATTAGAAGGGATAAAACCCCTGAAATTCTGGTAGGTAACATAGAATCTTGTTGTTAGGCACAGGCACCACAAATATGCAGACAGGAGCTGCAACAGTTCAGGGAAATGAAGTTAAGTTTGTCATTGTTAAATTGTCCCCTGTCAATTTAAATATAGAAATTTCTACAGAACTAGTACCAAATGCAATTCCAAATATGTTGATAATTATTTAAAAAACAAATAAAAAAACAGTTCAAGAAGTTCTATGTCTGCAGACTAGCAACTATAGTGCTAGTACTATATTTATTACCAGATGAACAAAGTAATCATAAATTTCATCCAACTACAAACCCTATAACCTACATAAACTGCCCTCATGATATTCTGGTATAATGGTGACAGAAAGGATATGGGAGCAACTGATCATAAATTACTAGATTTACAGTTCACTTTACGAAATGGTACACAAACACTATAATGTTAATGAGGCCAAGAACCTAAACCTATATAGTTTATGGAACTTATGGAAAATCATACTACTATTAGTCTGTTAAATGAACATATCAATTAAACAATTCCTGATGACCTGTGACTAAACTCAGAGATTAGCATAGCACACAACCCTTCTCTTTGAGGTAGATGGTATTTAACACTTTAAATAGAAGGTCCAACTGGGTTTGCTGAGTGGACAAAATGTAGACAACTGTTAGTGAGATGTCTTTGCTAAACCCTCTTCTTAAGACTATGTGTAAGAGAAAGTAGAAAGATTGTAAGAGTCAGAGGATGAGTCCAAAGAAAGCCTTTTTCCAAACAAAATAGCATTGATGCATTAAAACCTGTACAAGTATGTTTGCTGATGGCTCCTTTAAGAAGTTTCATGACTCAGCTTTAGTGGCAAGAACTGTGTAGATTTTGGTGGGGAAAACTAAACTGAATGTTGGGAGAAAAAAAGGCAAAGTGGTGAAACGCCATAGAGCTGCCAGAGGGAAAAGATACAAGTTGTCAGCTGGAACCTTGCCAGCAGGCCACGAGTCTCATGGTAAAATATAAAATAATGAAAATGGTCCATTATAGATGTAGGAGCTAGCTAGCAATACGCTTAAGTGATTGGCCAAACAGTATTGCAAATGACAGAGTTTCTGTGTGGTTATTCTAGGAGTCTGGACAGCCAGGAAATGAATGAGCAGCCTCCTTACTATACACATTTAAGCCAGACAAAATCCTAGCATTGAGACCCCTAATGAAGTTTGTAATTGATACATGGTTAGAGAGATAAAATCAGTTTTCTGCAACAGAGCAACACCAGATTTCTCAACCATACTCCATAACAGGGATTGTGTTCAAGAGTAGTTGACCAATTCATTTCAGGGGATAAAACCCCTGAAATTCTGGTAGGTAACATAGAATCTTGGTGTTAGGCACAGGCACCGCATTTTCTGTTTTTTGTTTGTTTGTTTGTTTGTTTGTTTTTAATTGTGTGTGTGTGTATGTGTGTGTGTAAGTAATGATTTGGTAGTTTTTTTGTCCTTTTACTTTTTCTGAGAGAGATATAATTATGAAGACAGGTGGATAGGGATCTAGGGGGGCATAATGAGTTCTCAAGCTTGTGTAAGGAAGTGTTAGGGAGCAGAAGTGTTAGGAAATAGAAATCTCTCTAGTTTATACATTTTCTATGTCGTATAAAAGAGATGGCACCAATCATTTTCTAGTGTTTGGATATTTGGGTGAATTTTAAAGGAACAGATCTGGCTTGTAAACAATCAAGACGTAAATCTGCATTGCTCCTGGAAGGCAACATTTATACTTCTATAAAATGTAGAAGATTATTCCCACAATGACTTTCTTTTTGCTAAAATGCATCTAGTAATTGGGAAGGCACTATGGCTTATATCTGTAATCCCACTCTTTGGAAGGTTGCTACAAAAGGATCAGTGTGAGGTAAAGTCTACAGTGTATGTTCCTCACACTGACTGTGAGTGGAGACGTGAGCATGCTGAGACACACCACACTGTGGAGGTCAGAGTTCAACTCTCTGGGATCACTCCTCTTCCCTAATGTATGAATCTTGGAAATTGAACTCAGGTCCTCATGCTTGGGAAGAAGTCCCCTTATTCCCTTAGACATATCAGTGACCCAAGTTGTAAGCTTTTTCAGTCATGACACAATGCTTCTCTATTCCTGTTTTAAAACTTTTGTCATTTCCAAATTTATAGCACAGAAAATTGTCTGAATTGTTTTCCATGTATACTAATGTTAGATAAATGTCACAGTAAAATGCTAAGATGAGTCTTTCTCACTTAGTAGTAATACAATACTTCTGCTACATCCTATCAATCTCTTTTAAAAGTGGGGTGTTTACATGTGAGATTTCACCGATACAACTATTGATGGCAGAAAGAAAAATGGTTCAGCCTAGAATGGCAGCTAAATAATGCACAGTTTAAGGCAGATATTAAAATATCTAATATATGATATGGAATATTAACTATACCAGAGAAAGTTTAAGAGAATATTTAAAGAGCATCTTTTACCACTGAATCAAAATCTGGATGCTTGTTCAGGAATATTTTCTGCAAATATTTTAAACTTTTAAACTCTAAATAGTGGTTTTCAAACTACGGGCCACAACCCTTTGAGGTTTACATATCCTGTATATCAGATATTTACATTTCTGTTCATAATGGTAACAAAATTACAGTTATGAAGTAGTCATGAATTAATTTTATGGTTTGGGGTAAGTAGCACATGAGGAACTGTATTAAAGAATTGCACCGTGAGAAACGTTGAGAACCACTGGAAGAATCTACAGCGAAGGCTATTGTTAAATTCTTGAAAGTCAAGATCTTGCTTGAGAGTTCTAGGCTCCTGAGTGATCTCTCAAACACTGTAGTTCCAGTGATACATGTGATTCCTGAAAATTTAGCTGGTGGGCCAGTGAGATCCTTCAGCAGGTAAAAGTGTTTGACAATAAGCTTGAAGACCTGAGTTCAATCCCTAGTACAAACATAGTAGAAGAAGCAAATAAATTCCTAGAAGTTATCCTTTGACCTGCATATGCATATTAGTGTACATGTATGCACACATGCACATACACACACATACACAGACACACACTAATCAAAAGAGCAACATATATTCTGTAAACCAGCTGGTTGTTGAGTTGGAGTGAGCCACCATACAGCCTCTCATTTTGCCATAGTTTGATCATCTTACACTAGTGATGAGAAGTTATTAGTATAGTCCATGAAATTGTCCCCTAAAGACTGCCTTTCCCTTTTCTCTTCCTGTCCTTCTCACCCCTATTTTATTTATTTTCATTTGAAATTACAAAACACAATTGTTAGGAGAGTCTTTTGCAGATTCTATTCTACAAATTATAATTTGCATTAGCAGAGGGATTCTCTTACCTCAAAAGCACTTACAAATATTAAAACCACTTACAAATATTTACCAATAAACTGTATCAGAATTATCTTGCCCATTGAGCTGGAACCAGCTCTCACCAAACGGAGAGCTAGCATAGCGACTCAGTCAATCCTTTCTGATATTTAGATTTACAATCCCCAAAGAAGACTCTCCAGACTCCACTATGCCTTCAAACAGTTAAAGAAGAATTGTTTGTTTCTGCCTGTACATTGAATCGTGTCTAAACTGTGCTGAAGGACTATGCCTATTCAGAAAATTCCAGTGGCATTAATTCAAGTATTTACACTCTTGGTGGTACTAACCCTCAAAGGCAGATTGTGACACCATACATCAGAAAGTAAAAATATGTTTGAGGCAACTAGGGAAAAACACATGAATTATACTTGTGTAGAGTAAGTATTCTTTCTGTCTTATCCAAGATGTTTGGTTAATATAGTTTCACAGGCAAATAAGAATTGCTCAGGGTGTTGATTATTTATGTATCAGTTATATCATATGCTTCAGAAAACAACTTTCCTAAGCATGGCAGGGTTCTTGTTATCTTCATGATAATTTGGAGCCATTAGAAACTTGTCATGTCACAGAGGGTGCCACCCTAGACTATTGAGCCTGCGGTGTGTGGGAGGAAGATGGTTAGATTTAAACTTGAGTTGCTGACACCTCCTGGGCCTGAATTGACACCATTCACAAGACAGCAGATCAGGGGCAAGGAATTCTAACCCTGGTCAGCAGCAGAATCACAGCAAACCACTGCCCCTCCCCGTGCCATGCAGCAGGGTAGAGGACAAGCAGTGAAAGGAAGTGACATGTAGTGACCAGGAGCCTGAGGTGGTGGGTGTTACAAGAATCTTCTGGTGTTGAGGACGCAAGGCCCTGCCCTAAATCACCGTGACTGGGGGTGAGGCAGGGAGACCTATGCACCCACAGGCCTGGGGCTTCCGACCCTGGGCTATGAGAAAGCACAGGCTCACACATACCTATAGTACCAGCCTGAAGGCCACTATTAGAATGAGCAGAAATATGGTAATGGATCTTATGGCAGAGAGAGAGAGAGAGAGAGAGAGAGAGAGAGAGAGAGAGAGAGAGAGAGAGAGAGAGAGAGAAAGAGAGAGTGCTGTGCTAGAAGGGGTGGGGAGAGAATGGGTCAGGTCCTGTGGACACAGACAAATTTGCAGAGATGAGAGAGGAAGGGACTGAGATGGTGAGGAAACTGACCCCTTGACCAGGGCGATACATTGGAAAGAGACATGCAGTTCGTCTGGGCAGCACAACAGGCCTGACCCTGTTGATGAGAACACAAGTGAACCAATCTTAAGATAGACTCATGGGAAACCCCACCCCTGTCTGTCACATAGTGACATGGAATGGGAAAAGATATCCACTCCCATCCCATCCTCTCAACGCCTGGGGCAGGTGGGAGAGCTAAGAACAAGAGAGCTGTCCCTGACCCACACCAACTACAACACTTGGGAGAGCAGGACCTGCACCCACCAGGGCAGCACAACAGAGCCAAACCTGTTAGAACAGGTGCGGGTGAGCCAGCCCCGAAATCGTGAGCATGGGACAGCTGCCCCCATTATCCATGTGCATTATGGCAGCGTGGACAGAGGAGAGCTGCCCTCTGCCCATCAATGCCTGAAGCAGGTAAGAGAGATGGCTCTTTGGTTATAAGAGATGGAGAGCCATCCCTGACACCCACCACAACACTCAGGAAAGCAGGTCCTGTACCTTGTCAGGACAACACAACAGAGCCAACCTTGCCAGACCTGAAATATGTGAGCGTGGGAGAGCTGCACCATTTCTCGTGCATGTTGTCGCAGCATGGGTGAGGGGTGGGTGATGGGGGAAAGAAGCCCTCCTTGCTACCTACCATGCCTGGGGCAGGTGCGAGAGCTTGTGCTATCATCATAAATGTGAGAGAGCTAGTCCCATCCCCACCAGCTGCAAAACTTTGGAGAATAGGCCCTGAACTTCCTGAATGCCATCAGGGTAGCACAACAGATTCAACCCTGTTAGCAGAGGTGTGGGTGAGCCACCCCAAAAATCACAGGCGTGAGACAGCTGTCCCCATTTGCCATCTGGTGGACCAACTGTATAGCTGCCCAGGTCGAGACCCAGAGTTATGACTTGGCCTGCTCCAACACCCACCCCATCTGTGATCTCCTGGAGCAGGTGACGAAACCTGACCCACAGACCCAAAGCTGCAGGATCTCCACAGCAGAGATTACTAGGGGCATGCCCTGGATGAGGTAGAGTGGGGACCCAGAATCAATCATAAAGTGGAGATCAGGGGTTTAAACCAGACCAATGACTCTTTGCTTTGAACACTTGCAAGCAGAGATGTATGGACAAACAAGTATATGGCGTGACTTGTTGAGTCAGACTGTAGCTTCTCTCTCTCTCTCTAAATATTTTTTTTTCCTTTCTTGTTTTCTTGACTTTTTTCTATTGAATTTTCTTTTATTCCCCAGGTGGTGGTGGTGGTTGTAGTGGTGGTGGTGGTACAAGTCTGAAGGGCAGATGTGAAGGGATGGAATAAGCAGGATCAAGATATATCATGTGAAAAACACATGGAATTAATAAATTTATTAGTAAAAAAGAAAAAGGTTGTCATGCAAGGTCACAATAGCACTTGTCTTATAGCACAATGTTGTGTGAGCTCATTCTTTTGACATTTTTAAGTCCTTTCTCAATAAATGGTGCTCACTTTTGTGTTAGAGGGGTCAATAACTACTTTATTCCCATTATTGCCTAGATCTGCAGAGCAGTCTCATGGATGAATGGCACACCCAATTACCCGAGGCCCTCTGCTCCTGTGGGGTCCAGTGCTTCATAGTCAAAGTCATCGTTTTCAAATACTTAATCTATTTTATTTTATTTTATTTTATTTTATTTTATTATTCTTTTATTTTACCCTGAGCCTCACAAATGGCATGGCCAATGTTGATATTTGGAGTCATTTCAGTGATTAAATGACTGCACGCCCTAGTGCAAACAGTATGGTACTTGAGAGTGGGAGTCATTTGACAAGACCAGGCTGGCTCAGAGTGCTATGTTCTCCTCTTCAAAGACTGGGTAGAAATATGGAAATAGTCTTTAGTAGTGTAATGACAATTTCCTCTGGTGCCAGAAGGTAAGAGTGTTGTAATAGGAGTGGCGGGGCTGCGTCCCGCCACCCAGCCGCCCACACGGCTAGCTTTATACCCGAAATAATTACACAGAAACTGTATTCTTTTAAACACTGCCTGGCCCATTAGTTCCAGCCTCTTATTGGCCAGCTCTTAAATATTGATCTAACCGATTTCTAATAATCTGTGTAGCCCACGAGGTGGCTTACCAGGGAAGATTTTAACCTGTGGCTGTGTCGGGTGGGAGAATCATGGCGACTGCCTGACTCAGCTTCTTTCTCCCAGCATTCTGTTCTTTCTACTCCACCTACCTAATTTTCTGTCCTATCAGGCCAAGCAGTTTTCTTTATTAGTTAACCAATGAAAGCAACAGATAAGATACAAGACCCACCTCCATCATAAGAGCATTTGGAAAATGTGTGCTAAGAGATGATAAACACCTATCATATGTTCTGCTAGGGCAGTGCAATGTCACTATAGGCAGATAAGCAGAGTGAAGCTGGTCAAGAGGCAGACAGTTCATCCTAACAACATACTTATCCCCTAAAACAACTTCATACACATATCCTAGGAATATTATAAGAAAAAATTACCTGAACATATTATTACTTAGGATGGATATCATACCCTATGAATTATCTCACAAGGGAAATGGGAAGATTGTTGTGAATTCAGATGAGCCTGGAGTGTTCTCAAAGTCTGTATACTCTAGCAGGATCTATCAAATTCATTTCAAATGCACATTTTATTCTTTTTGTTTGTTTGTTTTTAAAGGTTTATTATGTTTAATTTGCTCAGGTTGGGAGTCAGAGGAATTGTGTTTTAGAGACAATCATCCCTATCCATGACCTTCTTTCACACACGCTAACAATCATTTTGTTTTCAGTTGATGTTTTCTGTAAGTGTCTTTCTCTCTGGGCAAGGGTAACACACTTGATGAGACCATGAAGACTTGCTGTGTTTCAGAGCCGATCCAGCACAGACTAATATACTATTATGTCCAGAGAGGGTTCAACAACTATGTTACTCTGTTCCCCTTGGCCATCTGGGTTCAGAGTAACATGTGCCTTTTTAATTTTCTGTTTTTTTAGAACAATGGGGATGTTCTATGGGGAACTCACCAAGGCCAGCTGACCTAGGTCTGAAAAAGCATGGGATAAAACCGGACTTGCTGAACATAGCAGACAATGAAGACTGCTGGGAAGTCAAGAACAATGGCACCAGGTTTTGATGCTACTGCACGTACTGGCCTTGTGGGAGCCTAGGCAGTTTGGATGCTCACCTAACTAGACCTGGATGGAGGTGGGTGGTCCTTAGACTTCCTACAGGGCAGGGAACCCTGATTGCTCTTTGGGCTGATAAGGGAGGGAGACTTGATTGGGGGAGGGGGAGGGAAATGGAAGGCGGTGGCGAGGAGGAGGCAGAAATCTTAAATAAATAAATAAATAAATAAATAAATAAATAAATACATTCACATTTTATTCTTATGCTAGTGATATATCATTGAGGCTCTGGTTAAAAATTTTGCCCATATGATAGGGCTCTTATTAAAGGAAATTAATTGTTTTTCAGGTCCATTATGTTCCTCGATCCTTTAGCATCCATGTCAGCTGTGGTCTGAATGTCACAATAAAATTCCTACCACTATAGCTCAACACAATGGAATTTAGAGAGGTGAGCATGCATGTTTTGGTACAAGGAACTTACAAGGTAGAAAAGACACTACACAGAGACCTCACAATTCTTCCACCCTGTGAGCACATAGGAGACAGGTGTGGCCTATGAGAAAAAGTGGGTTCTGATCCTGAAAAATGTAAGGCCCATATTTATTTATGGCATTTTGTCACAGTAAACTCAGAGAATTGTGTGGGGCCTGGTGAGATGGTTCAGCAGCTATTGATACTTGACAACAAGCCTGACAAATGGCAATCAATTCATGGAACCTGTGTGGTAAGTTGAAAAGACTGAATCCTGCAAGTTGTCGTTTGACCTCTCAAAGCCTTCCAAGGCACAAAAATCCACACAGACCCATACACAATAAACAAAATAGCTGTACCAAAAGTGGCTTTAAAAAGACAATTAGGTAAATATTAGAAAGAGAGCAGGCTACCAAAACAAAAATGATGGAGGTGGGTTTTGTATCTTATCTGTTGCTTTCATTGGTTAACTAATAAAGAAAACTGCTTGGCCTGATAGGACAGAAAATTAGGTAGGCGGAGTAAACAGAACAAAATGCTGGGAGAAAAAAAACAGATTCAAATAGTCACCATGATTCTCCCACTCCAGACAGATGCAGGTTAAAATCTTCCCTGGTAAGCCACACCTCGTGGGGCCACACAGATTATTAAAAATGGGTTAGATATATATGTAAGAGCTAGCCAATAAGAGGCTGGAACTAATGGGCCAGGCAGTGTTTAAAAGAATACAGTTTCTGTGTAATTATTTCGGGCATAAGCTAGCTGGCGACCAGGAGCTGGGCGGCAGGAACGCGGCCCACAGCTCCCTCAACACAAAAATTCTATTGGAAAAGAAGGACAGAATGAAAAGACAGGGGAAAAAATCCTCTATATTTTGGAGTTTCAAAGCAAGTTTCTTAATCATTTCATCAAATTCTGCCTCTCTTCAATCTCAGCTGAGAAAAAAACCTCTCCCAATAGCCACTGAGTGGGAAATCATTTTCTTTTCAAACTCACTGCCAACTGCATGCTTCATTCTGTTTTCTTGTTGAAGCTCTCTAATAGTCCAAATACTCTGACTTTGGTTAAACTGAAAGCTGATTCCTTATAAACTTGAATATAATATAGACTCTGCTTGCATGTGGAACATGGCTGTACACACAAAATGTCCACGTACAGGCAATACATATCATAGTAGGTAAGTCCATGCCCACTGGACAGCTGGAAACAACTTCACTCCTTTGCAAGGTAGAATATCACATACAGCTTCTCTTACAAAGTCAATGAATTCTAGTAATTTGTTCATACAAAGAAAAGATATAGATAGAAGTTTTCTAGATCTTAATATATTTCAAACTTTGCATATCTTTAAACATCTATAAATTCCACTTGCTTCTTTTTTATTTTATTTTGAAAAGGTTTTGTTTGTATTGTGGTACTATATATTAAACCCATAGCTCCAAGGATGTCAAACAAGTGTTCTTTTAGAATAAATTACCTAAATAATTATTTGAATATTGTGAAGGATCCATATATTTCCCCACCATAAATACTATGCATGCTTTTACTCTAGCATGGCTAGTTTGCAGTCCTTCTGTCTTCTGATTAATCTGAAACACCTATTATAAACACACGTTATGACTATGATGTGTCCATTGTGTCAACACAGAGGCACAATTTCCTGAAATCAAGACATTTAGCTTAGTTTGGAGTTCATGCCAGAACCATTTGTTTGTTGGTGTAATCTAAACTTGTGGTTCTCAACATTCTTTATGCTGTGATCCTTTAATACAGTTCCTCATTGGTGGTGACATTCAACCATAAAATTATTTTCATTGATACTTCATAACTATAATTTTGCTACTATTATGAATTATAATGTAATATGAAAGCATTTTGAAAGGGTCATTTGACCCTACAAAGGGATCAAGACACACAGGTTAAGACCCACTGACAATGACATGGTGTGCAAAGTCCTTCTGTATATGTGTTGCTTTTATTGGTTAATGAATAAAGAAGCTGTTTTGGGCCAATGGCTTGACAGAATATAGCCAGGCTGGAAGAGATATATAAATAGAGAGAGTATGGAGAGTATGCCATGTAGACCCCTAGAGACATATGCCAGAACTTTACATGGTAAACCACAATTTCGTGGCAATACACAGATTAATGGAGCTGGGTTAATTTATTAGTTACCCAGAAATACACTTAAGTTATTGGCCAAACAGTATTGCAAATAAAATGGTTTCTGTGTGATTATTTTGGAGCTGAACAGCCTGGGGGGGAGACAATGGCTTCCACAACAATGACATTTTGAAAACTGATGAAAAAGGTAGGTAGGGATCTGGCACTGGTTTGTTCTCGAACATTGAGAGGAAGTTCTCGGTAGATCTTATTTTATCTCCTTAGAATTTGCTCTAATTTGTGTTTTGGTTTTGTTGCCAACTAGATTAACTTCTCACCAAGTCATTTCAATTAGAAATATGCCATAACTGATTACAAAAAGCAAATAAAAATAAACATGAAAAATTAAACCCCAAATGTGTAAAATAATATTTATAAAACCTACATCATAGTTCCAAGTAATTCTAGAAGGTGCTTTCCTTAGCTGGCAATTGGTTAATCAATGTCAGGATTCTTCCTCTCACCCTCTGTTTTTGCCCCTTATCTCAAGGCTTGATGATGAACCTAGTTTTATGACTCCACTGGTTCCTGAGATCTTTCTAGCAATTTCATTTAGTGTGGTTGAGGCAAACTTTTCATTATGTACTGCAGCTGAACTCAGCTTGATCATAGGAATTATTACATACTTCCTACAAAATCCATCCAGATTTCTTGATTGTGTATAGTTTTTCTGAAATGGCTTCTTATCAGCAGATTGCAATTTTCTCTAATGGCATCTTTTCTATCTTGATTTTATAAAACAATCTCAGAACATTTGTTTAATCTCTTATTTTCTAAGTACTACACCCTTTCTTACAACAGCTCAGAAGATGATATTTGCATTTATAGTCTCTTTAGCATTTCATTTTGTGCTTTCTGAGTTGCTCACTCAAAATCTTAAATTATTTTGTCATTTATTTGGTGCTATAAATACATTTTTATGATAAAGACTATTGTCCTGACTCTAGAAAACTAAACTTATGTTGGATTTAAGTACACATATATATTCTTAGGAATGATTCCTCTTGAGAATACTTTCTAATACAATGTGTTTATTTATTTTTTTCCCAATATAATATTTTTATTAATGACTTGGCAAATTGAAATATGAAATATAAACCCCAATAATACTTCTCATTCATCTGTGGCCCAACTCCAACCCATTTGGCCCTTCCCCTAAATAAATATACACCAAGTCCAACATATGTGACCCATATACTCCCTGGAGCATGGTCAAACTCCCAGTAGCCAACCCTTAAAAAAAAAAAAAAACTGAGTCTACCTCCCACTCTCATCAGAAGCCATCAACTGTGAAAAACTACACTTCAGCTTCTTTATCACAGTTTTTAAGGACTTTGTTCATAACTTCCCGTTTGGACTGTATCTTTTCTCTTTTAGGGGTGGGCCTTGTAACAGAAGGATTCACTGCATTTCCTTTTCATATATGAGTCAGACCTTGGATATCACACTATGTCCCATTACTTCATGTTTCTGATCCCATGATAGAAGGTAACAAGCCTAATTGTCTCTTCTGAATGAAGGCTACTTTAATATGTACCAGGCCCTTGCAAACAAACATAATGAATATTGTTTGTGGCATCACAATCTATAGTGTGTTTAGTGTAGAGTAAAAACTCAGTAAAACTAGCATGAATTTTCCAAGTTAGGTAATGTTGATTTCCTCACTAAAACAGAAAATAATTTACTTAGTGCACTGAGTGCTTTTAGACAGATTGGAAGTTGTTGACCCCTTCTTTAAGGGAGATAGCATCTTTCCTTGCTGTTTCCTGTGCATTTTTAGATTACAGTCTATTCTCTGAAGCGTGTAGTATGATTGTACTGTGCATTGTGTAGAACCATCATCTCTTAAAAGAGGTTTACAGCTCTTCAAATCAATCAAATTATATTCTCTTGTTAATAGTCTGTCATTAACTCATTATCCATTGCTTTTATAATTTTGATTTGTCTCAACTATGTTACCATCATTTTTCTCTGTGATCAGATTTGATTTGGCTAACAAAAGATAAGTAATTGGAAAAATAATTATACATGCATTTTTACACAATGGTTTGCAATTTATTGAGCGAGCTTCCCAGACATTAAGGTAACGAAACCAACTTCAGTCATTTCTACTGGCGAATGTTTACGTGAAACAATGAAAGCCATTTGTTCTCGCTTAAACATTAATACATTAAATGATTCTGAGGAATGAAACCAGAAGGGATTTTATGATATGCTTGTCTCAGAAGATTTCCAACCCATTTTTTTGCTTGCCTTTCCTGAATGATTGCCAAGCTGATCTTAGTTTTTAGAATGAATTCAAGGAAGGGACCTAACAGACTTATGATTTATGATCTTATCATCTCTGAGCCACAACTCCCACCTTGCATGTAATGACATTGTTTGTACAGCCTTAAAACTGAGCCTCACGATATTCTTCAAAGACAGTATTCATTGGTTTCTTTAACCAAGTCATGAAAGTAGTCCTCTGGTCATTAAAATAAAAAATAAGGGAACAGCCTGCAATTAAAACAAAGTATATATAGGGCTTGTTGCTACCATGTATAAAATGGAGTGCCCTTACTATTGGGCTCAGAGAGTAGAAATGTGAGAATAACAGAATATTTACTTACTATTACATATTTTATTCTTGATAGGATCATCAGTTTAAACAGATCCGGAGAGCAGACTTAGGTGGCATTTTATACTCTGCTTCTCATAATGAGAGGAGCACATGTTTAGCAACCTGTGCACATGTGTGCTTAGGTGGAGGATCTCTTCCTGAGCAGTTATGCAGTTATGTGTGCTCAGCTTCTCAAAAAGACTTTGCTGAATGGCATGTCATCCTTTCCCTTAGGTCAAATGGGGAGAAAGTTTCAGAATACATAAATTCTCATCACTTGAGGTATGAGGCACAAGCTAAAGGCTGCCTTCCAGGTCCTTCCTTGTCTATAATTCTAAGCTTCTTTGTGTCTCTGGAAAATATTTCATGAAAATTATTAACAAATATTCTTTTTTCTACTAAATTTCCACCTTAAAAACGTCTTAATTGATGCCTGGCTTTGTATTCACCTAGAATAATTTTAGTGAGGATTTTTCAGGGTAGGTGTTACAGTTAATATTAGTTTTACACTTCACAAGATTTATAGCCACCCAGGAGACAAGCACCTGGGAAACTCATGAAGGATGATAAAGATTAGGTTTACCTTCATGCATTACTATGAGGGATTTTATGGATTGGTTAACTGAGGTGGGAAGAAACTCACATTAACTGAGAAGATGCATCTTATGTGCTAGAGTCTTAGACTGAATAAAATGGAAAAATCAGATTGAGTACCAGACTTCACCTTGCTTTATTTCTTTCTGTATGCAGATCCACAGATAAGGTGTTCCAAGTTCCTGCTCCATGACCTCCCTTCCATGATGGACATACCCTCAAATTTATGCTAAAATAAACCCATTTTAGCTGCTTTTTATTATATTTTAAAAAATATTCATTTGTTTTCTGGTATCCTCATCAATTTCTTTCTTCAATGCTTTAAAGTTCTTGTCAAATAGATCTTTCACTTCCTTGGTTAGAGTTACCCCGAGATACTTTATACCCAAGAGATGCCCTATCATATGACAAAAGCATTTGTTCAACTATGTTCATAGCAGCATTATTTGTAATAGCCAGAACCTGGAAACAACCTAGATGCCCTTCAATGGAAGAATGGATGAAGAAAGTGTGGAATATATACACATTAGAGTATTATGCTGCAGTAAAAAACAATGACTTCTCGAATTTTGCATGCAAATGGATGGAAATAGAAAACACTATCCTGAGCGAGGTAACCCAGACCCAAAAAGATGAACATGGGATGTATTCACTCATAATTGGCTTCTAGCCATAAATAAAGGTCACGGAGTGTATACCTGGTGAACCTAACGAAGCTAAAGAAGAAGGTGAACCCAAGAAAAAAACATATAGTTATCCTCTTGGCTAAGGGAAGTAGATAAAATTGCCGGGGACAAAATTGGGATCTTGGGGGTGGTGTGGGTTGGGGATAAGGGGGGACAGGGAGAGAAAAGTAAGAAGGGGAGGATTGGGGGAACTTGGGGAAACAGGAAGACTGGGATAAAGGAAGGTCGGATAGGGGAGCAGGGAAGCACATATCTTAGTTAAAAGAGCCACCTTAGTGTTGGCAAGAGACTTGAACCTAGAGTGGCTCCCAGGAGCCCAAGGCGATGTCCCCAGTTAGTCCCTTGGGAAACTGAGGATAGGGAACCTGAACTGACCCTATCCTATAGCATTACTGACGAATATCTTTCATATCACCATAGAACCTTCATCTGGTGATGGATGGAGATAGAGACAGAGACCCACACTGGAGCACTGGACTGAGCTCCCAAGGTCCCAATGAGAAGCAGATGGGGGGAGGACGCGAGAGCAAGGATGTCAGGACCACGGGGGGTGCACCCACCCACTGAGACAATGGGGCTGATCTATTGGGAACTCACCAAAGCCAGCTGGACTGTGACTGAAACAGCATGGGATAAAACCGGACTCTCTGATCACGGCGAACAATGAGGACTGATGAGAAGCCAAGGTCAATGGCAAGGGGTTTTGATCCTACTTCATGTTCCGGCTTGGTGGGAGCCTAGCCAGTTTGGACGTTCACCTTCCTAGACATGGACGTAAAGGGGGAGGACCTTGGACTTTCCACAGGGCAGGGAACCATGACTGCTCTTTGGATAGGAGAGAGGGGGGTGAGAAGATTGGGGGAGGGGGAGAAGAGAGGGGGGAGGGGGAGAAGATAGGGGGGAGGGGGAGAAGAGAGGGGGGAGGGGGAGAAGAGAGGGGGGAGGAGGAGAAGATTGGGGGGAGGGGGAGGGAAATGGGAGGCTGGGAGGAGGCGGAAACTTTTTTTTCTTATTCTCAATAAAAAAAAAGAAAGAAAAAAAATATTCATTTGTGTTACTTATATGTATTATATAATATATATATATATATTATATATCATATGGGTGTATGTATGTGAACCTGGCACATGCAGTTTGAGGAGAGGTCAGAAGAGGGCATAAATGACTGGAACTGGAGCCTCAAGTGATTATAACGAACTGTGTGTATCCTGGCAATGGAGTCTTCCTATTCTGCAAAAGTACTAAGTGCTCTCACACTGAGACTCATCACTACAGCCCTTTATCAGTGTTTTCTTTATCATAACAGCAGGGGAAGTAAGAAAAACATCTATTTAGAGCAAGCTCCTACATTTAAGGCTGGAGTCATGGTTCAGCCATTAAGAGTCTCTACCTTTTGCCAGGCAGTAGTGGTTCGTGCCTTTAATGCCAGCACTCAGAAGGCAGAGTTTGAAGCCAGTCTGACCTATAAGAGTTAATTTCAGGACAAGCACCAAAGTTGTGCAGAGAAACTCCAACTCAACAAACAAACATCCCCCCCCCCAATAAAAGAGTCTCTAATTTTCATGTAGATGACCAATTTCAGTTCCAGGATCCATGTCTGTCAAATCACAACTGCCTATAATTCTAACTCTAGGGACTCCAAGACCCTCTTTTGACATCACATCCAAATACCTGAAGAAAATTCAGACACTGAAATTGGGATTCAACCTGATGATCCAAAAAGCAAAGCAGTCAGCCACTGACTCCTACCTCAAACTCAGTCCAAAATGGTGATTCTGCCTCCAGGAATCTCAGAATGAGACTGTGCCTGACAGCTGTCTGCTCCCATTTTATAATCCTCTCTAGTTCTAGGATTAAAGGCATGCACCATTACCACCTGGTTTCTATGGCAAACTAGTGTGACTACTGGGATTAAAGGTATGTATTATTGTTGCCAGTTCCGTAAGGCTGACCAGTGTAGCTGTTCTACTTTTTTGATCCCCAGGCAAATTTTATTTATTAAAATACAAGTGAAATGCTACTACAAATACAAAATTCCCCAAACATACACACACACACACACACACAATTTAAAAGAAAATAAAAATATTTTAAAATTTATTTAGAAAATTACCTACTTTTGATCTGACTTAATTTCTCATTTACCAACCTCAATATTTGAACATATTGGAGTTTTTCTAGCAATTATGTCCCCAATTTTGCTTTGGAGTGTCCACTTATTATCTATCCACTGAGCCCCAATAATGCCTCATGTCTGTAAATCCTGTTCCTTAATTCTGCTTGACATATTAGGAACTAATTCCAATCTCTCAGCCTCTCTCTCTCTTTCTCTGGCTTTCTCCTCTCTCTTATGCTAAAGGGAAAATGCCATAGAAGTAGGCCCTGCTGTTGTTTGAGTGAATCCTCTGTTGCTGCTAAGTAATGGTATATATCAATAGTACTGAGATATTAGAAATTTAATGTGACTATAGTATTTTAATCAGGACTTTGACAAATGTTTCTGATTAAACAATATCATTATGGTAAAGTACATGTGATTGAAAGCCAATGGCTTTATAAGAAGGAAGTAGAAGGTTGGAAGTAATATATTCATGCATAGTCTCCCTTTACTGGCATGCGGTGTGCTATGCTGCCTTGGGAGTCTACAGCAAGTTGGCCATTGCCAGGCATTATCCCTCAATGTTTAAGCTGATATTAGTTTCTTTCCTTATCACTGTGTCAAAATAGCTAAGTTAAACACTTGAGAGAAAGGTGTATTTTGGTTCATCATTTCAAAGACTTCACAACATCACACCATTTCACTTCAGGAATCTCTCTCTGTCTCTCTGTCTCTCTGTCGCTCTGTCTCTCTCTCTCTCTCTCTCTCTCTCTCTCTCTCTCTCTCTCTCTCTCTCTCTCACACACACACACACACACACACACACACANCTCTCTCTCTCTCTCTCTCTCTCTCTCTCTCTCTCTCTCTCTCTCTCTCTCTCTCTCACACACACACACACACACACACACACACAAAACAGAACAGCAAGAACAATAATGAAAGAGAGAGAGACTTCTGTTAACAGGCTCTCTAGTGTCTGGTCTGGTTCCTCAGCCTATGGAATCGTCCTGTCTATAGTCAGTTTGGGTCTTTTCCCCATCATTAATCCTCTCTAGAAAGAACATGACAGTAATACCAAGAAACATTACTTACCTATTTCACAAAAATGCTTTAAATATAATAAAGTTGACCATCAAGGATTAACCGTCAAGGTTTCTAGAACTCTGATTCAAATAATCTTCTATGATTTGTAAATTAGCCTGCTTTAAATCTTTTGTTGCAATTTAAAATAAAATAATGTGCCTGTGCCACTGTTAAGAAAAGACTTTCTTGGTGTTTTAAGCAAGTACTTGGAATTCTTTTTTTCCCTTTAACACTGTCATAGAGCATGGCCCCAGAAGGCATGGATACAGTTTCCTGAACTTGATGTACCCCATTGAACATTCCAAGAAAACATCTACTGCTGACTACCTTCTCTCAGAAATTACAAACAAGAACTTAATAGAATTTAGTGTTCTTTCTTATCACCCTTATTAGACAGAACACAACAAACAAATGAATTAATAGAAATAATAAATTCATTTTCTTCTGATTCTAATTCCTAGAACACATTATTATTTGCGGAGATGCAGAGGAGGAGGGGGAAAGGAGTAAAAAGTGAGAGACAGTGGAATACATTTCACAAAGACAGTGGATAGGTATCATTTCCTTGAAAGTAGCTCAAAGAAGATTACAGAACTGAGGAGCTTAATAGGAGTCTAAAACATGCTTGAAGAACAATAATTGCATCTTTAATTTTTGAGTTTATGGAAGCAATTAATTATAATTATCATTTGTAACATAGAAGTAAGAAGTATTTTGCAAGTGGATAAACTAAATCTCCACAAATCCGTTACGTTATGGGATTTTTTTTTTCAGACAAAGTCTAGCTTGGATCTCATCATTCTTCTGATTTGGCTTCCTGTGTGTAAGGGTCTAGAGGCCTGTACCCGGATGATTGGCTTCATATGTTTGTCATTTTTATTATAAACAATTAACAATTTTAATAAGCGGAGTACTTCATAATTTGTATTCTCAATAGTATAATATATTGTAATTCACTTTAGCTATCCTGTAGTACATCAGATTCAAGGTGACTGAGATTTTCCATCCTCGGACTCGTACCTTCCCCACGTCCTACCTCAATACCGCTTCCACCTCTGCCATTACCACTCTGCTGTCTAGTTGCCAATCCTTTGTGACAAACATGGCATCTCATGATCTTTGGCTTCATTCATGCTGCCCTTCTTTGACACACACTTCAGCCTACTTCACATGTTCTTTTTCTTTCCTTCTTTCTTTTGCTGAAAACATATTCTTCTCTTAAAATACATTATGACTATGGTTTCCCTTTCCCCAACTCTTCCCAGTAGCCCCCTTTCCCTACCAGGATCAATACCCTCCTTGGAAAAGAAGCCATCAGCTAAGGGATAACAATAAAATAAGGTAAAGATAAAACCAAACAAACCTAAATAGTACACAACAAACAAGCAGAACCAAAAGAGCTAAAGGAAAAAGCACAAGAAACACACATAGAAACAGAGACACGCATGTTCACATCCACGGGATTCCCATAAAAGCACAAAAGCAGAAGCTATAAAATAAACCCAAAAGACCTGGAAGGTTTAAAAAATGCCCTGATACAACATTTTGAGACAAAGGACTTCCAAAAATTACCTTTAAGCTTGCTTTTTACTAGGGGTGAATCTTACCCATAGAGTCATTTGTTTCCTGAGTGAGACTCTCTTACAGCAAACTAATCTTTTCGTTTTTCAATTGGATATCAATTAGATATTGGAGATATCTTATGTGTAAAGTATGGGGGTATGCATCCTCTTTTCTACTCAGCTCTAGAACACAATTGGATATAGACTTGTGCATGTCCTCTATGGGTTGTCACAGCCTCTGTGAGTTCATTTGTTTCTTGGTCCTGCTGTTTTTGGAAGGTCTTGTTTCCTTGGTGTTCTCCATCCCCTCTGGCTCATAAATTCTTTCCAGCTTCTCTTCTCCAGGGCTCCCTGATCCCTGGGGGGAGGAATTTGATAGAAACATTCAATTTAGGGTTGAGTCTTCTAAAGCCTCTTGCTCTCTCCATGTTTTCTGGATGTATGTCTCTGTATTTGTTCCCATCTGTTGCAAGAGGAAGCTTTTCTGATGATGCCTGAGCAAGACACTGATCTATGAGTACAGCAGAATACCATCAGGAGTCGTTATATTGCTATGCTCATTTAACGGAGCAGTACTGTTTGATTTTCCTCATCTAATCAATGTGATATTGGAACTAGATTTGAGGTGAAGTAAAAGTATAGACACTGGGTTGGATAATAGTGATTTCCCAACCCCAAACACTGTGGAGACTTCATATTCAATATCTCTGATAAAAAATTCTTGTTTCTTTTATTTGTTTGCTTGTTTTTATTTTAGTTTCTTAAGATACTTTTTTTGGGGGGGTCAGAGAATGTTTACTCCCCCAACCCATTGTTTTGGGTCTTGAATAAACCTGTTTTTTTTTCCTTCCTCATCAATTCTCAGTTTTTATGTATTGACTTTTGAGAAACAAGAGTAGTAAGTACCTCATAACAAACTGACTGTCTCCCTATTCAACCAGGTAGTGATAAACTTCCATTGCTTCACAGTCATTTTAATATACCACCTTTAACATAAGTAAATGCTTATTTCTGAAATTATGCATAAAATCTACAGTCTCCTTTCAGGCATATGGACCTCTGCCAGAACAACAATGTCTTCCAATTCTAACACATCCTCTGATGTCATAACCATAGCACAACTGGAAATACTGTGGAGTTAGTGTTGAAACTCAGAAAAATAATACTGAAAAAAAGTACTGCTGCTTTTGCTTTGGGTCTGTTTATAATCTCCTAAAATCAGAGGGTAGACAAAGTTATAAGCTTCTTTTCTATGTGGTAGCCTCAAATGTCATTCCTCCACAAATAATGGTTATTAATGACTTTGCACACTTTTCTCTTATAGTGAGTCTATTATAAATTGAGAAGGAGGAGATATTTTTATCACCCTTATAATGACAAGTTCTTGCAGGGGTGTCCAACATCTTAATTTTGTAACACAATGGTGTCTTATATAAAATTCATACTTAAGAGACAAACAATAAAATTATCAAAATCTCACAAAAAATCTTATGAGTCTTATGATATTATAAGTTTACTCTATGTTGAACCACAGTCACATCTGTCTTGTCTACAATAAAGATTATGTTCTCAACTGGTCATGGCTTGAAAATATTCAAAGAGGGGCCCTGTCAAATATTTCTACCGTAGGGGGCTAGGTCCTCTTGTAGAGGCCATGGTTTGATTCCTAACACTTCCATGACAGCTAATGACAGTATAGATGGTTCTGGGAGATCTAACATCCTCCTCTGACCTCCAAGGTCACAGCACATACATGGTACACATATACATGCTATCAAAACACTCATGCATATAAAATACCATTTAAAATCTAAAAATAAACTTAAAAATATTTAGAATACAATGTCTTTACAGTGATTTATAGCCTCAATTTCCACAGACTGTGATAACTGTGTAGAATGAGTCAATGCCATCTGCAAGCTACAGCAGAAGGCTAATAAACTTTCATAAAAGGCTAGTTTGCAAATATGTTCAACTTAGCAAGCTATCTAGCTTCTCTTGCACTTTCTTGATGCTTTCTGTACAGTATGAAAGCAGCTATATACAAGATATAAAAGGAACAAGCATGGCTACAGTCTAGGGAAGTTCTTTACCAACAGTCAATTGGACAGATTTAGTCTGTGAACAGTAGCCTAGCCAAACCCTGTTCTAGACAGCAACAGTTTTTATTAGGCAAACCCAACAGACAGCATAGATACCTTTGTCTGTTCTTGTCTACTTGTATTCTCTCATTCAGGAGCTTCTCACAGATTTCTTCCTAAGAATACAGACTACTTTTGTGTATGTACGAAACATAATTTGATAGTCTTCCTACTAGCCATGTTAACGTTAAGAAAATATTTTATTTCAAGATCCACTTAGCTCCAGGATATATCATGCTCATGTTGAAATCCATACTTAACACAGTTTCAGTGAATTTTATATTTTTGGCATGTTGCTTTCCATGTTAATTCCTGTGCTATTTATTGCTTTCAATGAGGGACATCTTCTATTGCCTATTTCCAGGGTTAGGTAGCATGTGCATGACTGATTAATATTTTATACTGATAGTGACTCAAAGATAGCCATTCAAATGCCTTGGCAGCTCTCTACATATTTGTTAAGGTTCCTGTAGTAAGAGATTATGCCAGTTTATACCCCAACCTGTCTCTGACTCTACCCAATGTATGTGTTGGGGGCACTAAATGTTAACACCACTCACATAGCTGATAATTTGACCATTCACACACACCATACATCCATAAGACGTACATTATCCGAGGGAACTAATTGTTAGCAATTCAATTTTACCATTTTAATTTACATACTAAGGACAGAGAATAATTTATCTACTCTTCAAGGAAGCCTGGTATTAATGTGCAGAATTCGCAAATTGCAAATAACTACTGACTAGATGTAGTTGATGGCACATGTTCATTCAAAGACTAATAAGAACATTGCCCTTAATAGTTAAAGTGTAATTGTCATCATGTTTAAATATGTCCACATCAGTGGAAAGATTTGAATTAAAGTATACAGAACCAATTACCTAGTTAAAATTGTTATCTAATGTTAAAGGACTGAAAACACTTTCAAAAATGCTTTCTGACAATCATTAAAGTCTCATTTGTAGACAAATATAATTGTAGAAAAGACATATCTATTTTATTTTCACAAGAATATCCATGACAATACTCCTCGGCGTCTTTGTGACCAGATTCTGAAATGCTTCTTTGTTTACTGTGCGGTTTTGTTAGGATTTTGAATATGATATATCCTATTATATCAAGTAAACAAACAACAGGAGGCAAGGATTAAAACTCAGAAATGAGGACACAGTGAAAAGGAAATTCTAGAGGTTTATTGCCCACACTCTCTACTACAGTACACTGTCTTCTTGCTCTTCCACTTTTCCATTGTACCAATAATACTCTCTGTACACCTCAAATTATTGTATAGACATAGCAGAAAGCATCTCATAATTCAAGTTCAAATCCTTTCAAATAAACAGGGGGATATTAAACTGAAAGCATCCACAATATTTTGTGTGTAACTGCTTAATATCTACAAATGATTCGAGGGATCCCTTCAGTATATCGGAGCATTTATTGTGGTGTTTTATAAAGTTTGTAAGGTTAACTTATGAGCATGATCTCAGCTTCGCTGTTGCAAGGTCAGATTTACCTCATCTGTAAACCAGCATCTTCCTTTGACTTCAGCCTTCCTTTCACAGTAATATGGGAGCACCATGGAAGAAGTGAGGCTTCAAGGGTAATTTTGAAATTGCCTTTGCACCTTGTGATGTCTGGGAAGTAGAAGCCACAATTGCAATGCAAGCTGCAATTTGCCACCAGGAGGCATTTTCTCATTTCTAAAATGTAAGCAGCTAAAAATGCATTTGCAGGAAGTAAGATCTGAGTGGAGCACAATTACTTATGCATTACTGCACATCTACTGGGTGCCAGGACTGCAGAGTGCAATAATAAGACTCCTCTCTTTCATAATATAAGGCATAATATTCTGGTTTGCTAGAAAGGTCATGAAATAAGATTCACTCTTTGATATTGCTTTTTACAGCCACATGCAATAGCTTGCCACAGCCTTACTGAATGCTGGCTTATTCTACTGAGTATCAACTTTATGTATTTCACTGAAATTTGATTACTAATTTACATAAACTCTACTTATACTTTCTGGGCCTTTTTATATTTGTTTACATATATGGGGAAAGGAAATGCAATATTCTAGAATAAAAATGTTAGATTATATTTTAAAAACAAGCTTTACTTAAATAATTTAAAAGTACTTTCTCATCCAGTTACAAATTCATTGTCCTGCATTTGGTTATTGAAGAAAAACACAGCAAAAATATTTATTGATTCAGTCTTATATATGGAGTGGTTCTGACTCTCCTACACATTTCTTGGCTCTTCCTTGGAAGAGACTACACCTCTCGACATTCTTCATTTCATCCAAACAAACCTCTAAATGCTTCCTCTAGATACTACATTTTATCAGGTCTCTCTGTATGTGGGGAGTAGCTTTAAAGACTTCTTTTCTTTTCTCATCCGACTTGTCCTGTAATAGTCTGTAAGTCTCCTGCTTCCTATCAGCCATAACCACATTGGGATTCATTCTGAGCATTATTATGCTTTGTTCTCTCTTTGGGTTACTTTCTACTCCAGTTTTAAAAAACTTCTATTTTTTGAGATTATAACTGCATGATTTCTCTTTCCTCTCTGCTCTCCAAACCATCCCTTATACTCATCTTATTCTTTTCTAAGCTAATGACCTCTTCTTTTAAAGCAATTGTTATTTCATGCATATAAATATATAACACTGAATATAACCTGTTACTGTATAATGTCTGTATAATGCTACTTTTGTGTATGTTTTCAAGATTGATCATTTGGTATTGAATAACTAAACACTATATGCTTCCCTGGAGAAGACTATTTCTCCCATTCTTGGCATTCATTTGTTGCCTGTGTTTTTTTTTTTTTTTTAAGAGCTGAAACCTTGCTGTGGGCCTTCTGTGCCAACTTCGGCGTGTATATTGTTGTTCATATTTGTGTAGTCACGTTGGTGAGACTGTATGGGTGTAGCTTCTGATATTACTAAGAGATACAATCACACAGTGAATGCCAAGGTTCCCTGAATGTTTCAGTCTTTTTTCCCCCTCTCCTGCACTGTTCTCTGGACTTCAGGTGATGGAATTGTTTGACTTTCGAAGATGTTTCTCTATTCTTGCCCTTTATTTCTTTGTTGGGAGTAATGTGTTGTTTCTTTCTATATAATATGGGATTAGTAAATATTTATTATGTGAAAGGCAGATAAATATTACAACAAGACTATTTGCTTCAAGAGGAAAACTTTCCATGAGGGTATAAAAAACAATCTTTTCCCACCCTCATGAAACATATTAATTTTAGTCTCAGATTAATGCTGGTTATTTTCTGCATAGATCGAACCCCAGATCTGCCAGAGATGTGCTTACATATGCTGCACAAAAGACTAATATCTCTCCTGTAGATTCCCATACTGTGGTCCTCAACTATTGAGGCTTAACTAACAATATTGCGAAAACCCATGACTAGGGAATAAAAGGCCCTAGGGAAGAATATACTGATGATGTTTTGACAAATAGTTGTGTTGTCCAGCTACCTTCTACATATTTACATGTGTATCCATAGATTTGTTCTACTCTAAACCTTGATCAGTGAAATATCTTACTGAAGTGTGTCGTGGTTAATATGGAAACTCATAAAATTTAAAATATTAACAGGAAATGAGTGGGAGTTCTCAGTCTAGGTGAGACATAAATATCAATCCCATCCTCCAAGGCACGAGGAGCACCTCTGAAGATGGGGTGGAAAGAGTGTAAGAGCCATGGGAAAAGCTTCATGATGTGTTGTCTTCTAGATGTGGCTGTTCTACACATAAACTCATAGTAATTGTGGCCACATGCCACAATCACAGATGCACAAAGCTGGGGTAGAGAAAACTCCCATCATGGAAAGAGGAGAGAATCAAGATGTCCTGCACCCAGATGAGGTGCTATTGAAAGCTGATGGAAGGGATAATTACTTTTCCTTGGGGAAATAGTCATTTTTTTTGACCCATTGGATGATCCCACATCTATTCACATATGGCTAGCACTAATTATACTCCATGGGCTCTTTTTAAAAAAATGTTTTCTTTTATAAATGAGATTACAATATGATTATGTTATTCTCATTTCTCCTTCCTGTACTAATACTTAACCATATAACTCTCCTTATTCTCTTCCGAATCCATGTCCTCTTCTGTCATTAATTGGTGTTTTGCATATAGGAATGGGCTTTTTAAAAATAAAAGAGGACAATAAGTTAAGACAGAACTGTGTTGTGGCCAAGAGGCAGGGGAAAGGGTGGGTATAACCAAGACATTTTAAAATATTTATTTATTGTGTATAGAGTGTTCTGTCTGCATCTATGCCTGCATGCCAGAAGAGGACACCAAATCTCATCATAGATGACTGCTAGCCCCTGTGGTTGCTGGGAAGTAAACCAGGACCTCTGGAAGAACAGTCTATGCTATTAACCTCTGAGCCATCTCTCCAGCCCCATAACCAAGATGTTTTATATACATGTATGCATTTAAAAATAATTGAACAATAAACATTCAAAAGGTGTGGACTCAACAGGGTATACTTTTCAAGAGACAAGTTTAGTTTTTTCCCGCTCTTTGAATGTGATCTCTAAACTTTTCAAATATTATCTCTTATAGCAGTTTCCTTCTTCGTTTGTGACCTAAACAGTATAGGACAGTCTGTCTGTCAAAATGAACTAGTCATAGAAGAAGCAGAAGACCAAAGTGAGACACTCACATGTTCAACCATTGCTAGCAGTAACACTTACAAGGTATGGACTTCAAATGATTCTTCTATTTATTTAGGAAACGTAAGTAGAGATATGACTCCATTTCTTGGGTCTGACTGTGCATTTTTTATGTACTGCAATTGAAAGTACAAATTTTTTTGTGTGCCCTATGAATTGCTGTAAAAAATCTGCTAATGTACAAGGTATTTCTTACTTATAAGATATTGAAACTAAATTGTGTAGAAGAAAATATAGTGAAGGTTTTGATCATCTCTGTTTTCTCCTAAAGCATCTTATTATTGACTATGAGGTGTCAAACAGTGGGAATCTTATTTAATGTTTTCACTTCCCACAAACACACATGGAAATTTTTGGGAGTTTGACGATGGTGAGGCAAGTGAAAGGAAATACAGTACAAGCAGAAAATTCTGGAATTGCATCTAGAACAGTGCTCACAGCAAGATTTACATCTAGAGACATCACTTCAAAACAGAAGAAAAAGATCTTAAATTACCAATTAAACTTTTTATCCTATGATGGTTACAATGAAATATGAAAATTCTAAATCAAAATTAAGCGTAAGGAAAGAAACAATAAACTTTAAAATAGAAAGTTTACATGGGAATATAGAAACATGATAGAGAAAATCAGCCAAGCTTAGTGATCAAATATCGAATTTCCCCTTATCTAAGACATATGGATACAAGGAGGAGCAAGTGCTCATGAAATTTTTAGAATTTTGAGTTTCTGTTTGACTGTGTAATTTGCTTAATATTGTTCCTATTCCTTAGAATGATCCTTAGAATGATCACCTCTAGTCTCTTTCGTGTGTGTGTGTGTGTTTGGGGGGGGGGGAGGGAGAGAGAGAGACAGAGAGAATTGGAGCTACTCACATTGCTACAGCATCAAAAGGTTCTATACTAACTCTCTGCAACCCAAGTAACCTTACACAATAGAGGGGAAAAGATTAATACAGTGAATAAATATATCGTCAGTGCCAGAGCAAATGCAATTTTCTCAATTTATTATTATTATTAATTAATTATAGATAATTTGGGCTTATATTTGTGGATGTGTCAAAATAACAATATATAGGCTATGCATAGGGCTTTGTTTGCTTGTGTCTCATCATCGCGAGGACACTTTTGTTTCTCTAGGGCAGTATGATAACTCCCCCCTTTTTTAAGCATTTTTTTATTATTAAAAATTTCCACCTCCTCCCCTCCTCGCATTTCTCTCCTCCTTGTCTCACTACCCCTCCCCCTCCCTCTCTCTCTCTCTAGTCCAAAAGAGCAGTCAGGGTTCCCTGCCCTGTGGGAAGTCCAAGGTCTTTCCCCCTCCATCCAGGTCTAGGAAGGTGACCATTGAAACAGACTAGGCTCCCACAAAGCCAGTACATGCAATTTTCTCAATTATTCTGTGTAGATAATTCTCCTCACTTGTTTATGTCTGTATTGTGCATGCATGTGTGTAAGTGTAAGCATCTGTGCATGTGAAGGCACAAGGACAGTGTTCATGGTCTTTCTTTGATTTTCTCCACTTTATCCATTGAGTCAGGGGCTCTCACAGTAACCCTGAGCTCACTTATATGGCTTTTCTGGCTACCTGCTTGCCTGAAGGTTCCTCTACAAAGGGGTTCCCATTCCCACCTTGCATTTAAATGCATTCTGTGATCTGAACTCTGCTCTCACACTTGCATGACAAGTACTTTAATCAACAGGCCACCTCAGCAGCCTGGTCTGCCTTCATAAAGAGTCTGTGCACTCTCTGAAGTTATTACTACCTTTTTTTCATTGGTGACAGAAGTAATCTTTAAGGTATTTGGAGTTTGAAACTCAGAGTCAGTGCCTATAAGCTGATGGAAATCCTTCAGGGCTATGTTTAGGAACTGATATTAAACCTTCCCTGCCACAAGCTACTTGCCCTTTTGTTTTAGAAAACTTATTCCACCCAAAATGAATAAAAACACCTAAGAATGGTGCTTGGAAAACCCCTCTGTCACTAAGGGTGTAATAATTTAGTTCAGAAAAATAGAACCTGACAGTGTTTAGCTGAATTGCTGTAAACTGATTTTTTTAAGCAGGCAAAACGTGAATCTCTTTTTTGTAATTGTATCATTTGACCTTGACAAAATACTAATAAGATATTCTTATAAGTGTATAACTTAAACAAAACCATAAGAGAATGATTGAAGTCCTCTTCCATCTCTAGTCTCCAGACAGTCTTGGTTACATGATTCAGTTAGTATACTCTTCCCTTCAAAGTCCTTGGGAACCCGGTGTCTAGAACTTGTGTTCTAGACACCAGCAAGTCCCAAAACACATGAAAGAAAAACAACAAAGGAAAAAGGGGCTAACATTCTTTGAGCCAGCTGTTTCTCCTAGATCCAGCCTAGATTCTCTGTCCAGTCATTCGGGTAGATCTGTCCAAAGGACAAAGAGTACTTAATTCTTACTCTCTTCGCGGACACTACTGCCATTCAGCAACAAGCCACCTGGCAGGGATAAGTAACCTCTTTTAAACTAGCCAGGTTTAAACTTCTCTCCTTGGCTGAGCTCTAAGTGTTCTGAAACTTGGGGCCGGGGTAAGCTTGTTGAATATTATCTAAGAATATGTCCTATATTCAATACACTTGCATGTCGTCCCCTTCAGAATGTGCATCGCCATACTGACATGGATCTACAGGACCACACACAGTTCTGACACCATGTCCCATTGCTGCCATCCTTGTGGGTGGTGTTTGCACCCGGGCTTCCTTTCTACCTCAGAAACAACTGTTTACTTCACAGTGTCCTTTCACCTACCCTTCTCTTTAGAGTACATGCTCTCAAGAGTCTGTATGGCTCACTTCTCCACTTCATTGGAAAGTCACCATACATGTTGTCCTGATACTTCAGGCTACCCTATTTAAAATTCAACCTTTTTATTTCTCTTCCACGAATTTTCTTTGTACTTCCAGCTTAATTTTTTTAAAGGTAAAGCAAAGCACACAAACCATTTATCTTCATTTATGTCCATTTTTTTCTCACCAGAAAATAGGCTCATTACTATGTAGCTTATCAGAGTGACTGTAGCAAGTAGTAAAAAGAGGATTCAGTAAATATTCATTCATGCTTCTGAGTGACAGGCTTAGGATTATGATGTTAATAGCTTTTACTGTCTTCATATGTAGATCACGCCCTCCTTTTTCATGTGAATACCTTGAAACCAAGAGAACTTAAAGCATGTGAATCCTGGTCTTCCTGACTTCACAGCTGTCACCCCCTGTAATACCTTAGTTACATCTACTCAGAAAAAAAGAATAGGTGTTATGTGCCAGGTCTTTGGGTCTTTATATTTCCCCTTTATCGGGGACTCTATTCAGCCTCCCTTTTGCTTTCTGACTTTTCATGTTAACACTGCAAAGGCGACCTATTGTGAGGCCCGGTTTCGCCATCCTGTCACCTTCTTCTTTTAAAAGAAATCTCACTAGTTAGAGGAGAGCTGTCAGACTTTTGTGAACAGAGCAAGCCTCTCAGTGAAATAAAAGGCCAATGACATGATGTACCTTGTAAAAGCTATCCAGTGGAAAAGTATACGCTAGAGTGTTCACACCATGGAGAGAAATATCACTAGATGTGTATGATTTTGAAATTATTACCTATGTTTTTATGGATGATACTTGGGTTAACAGTTCTGAGAAAATAAAATAAAATCACTTTGTTCAGTTCAGTTGCTTGAAATGCAGGGAGAAAATGCTCCGTAAAACTGAATTTCAGGTTACTGGTCTCTGAAATATTGCCTATTGATTGGATCAAAAGAGAACATTCAAAATGAGTATAATCTAGACTTATATGGCGTTTAGGGTAAGTCACATGCTTAGTACTTTAGAGCTAAAAGTTTTATGATTATTGCATATCAGTGGCAGACAAACCAAGGACAGAAGAGATAAATTTGGAATAAAAAGTGAGGCCAAGAGAAATTGTTTAAGAAATTGGTTAAGAAAAAAGGGCAGCAGAAAGAATAAAATGAAAATGTCTCCCCAGCGCTCCCAGCTCATTGAATTTAGATTTGTCCTTAGGTTTGTTAAACATTTCCCAAACAGAAACAGTAAAAATATAAAATGAAAGTTAGATGTGTCTGGTTTTGTATATTGATGTGTATTTCTCTTTTCCATGGTTCTACATGCTAGAAAAGATTTCTGTTCTCACAGTAGATATGCCCTCATACTCATGGCCTGTATTTAGCAACATCACTCCACCCTCATGTGTAGTACATAAAATAGATACCCTTAGTCAGCAAGATGACCCTCTGATAAGAGTGTGTAGGAAATCAGGTCATGCTGAGATCTCTGCCATTTTACATGGCTACAAATATATTTGACTGCCCTCACATGTCCTGACCTGTACACAGGAAGAATGAAGCATGATCTGAGACCATACAGCAGCTTCCCTCAATAGAACAGAATATGTGTATTGAGCTCTGCCATAGGTGAGACTAGCACAGAAAGATTTTGTTATTGTCTCTAATTGCTGAAAACCTAATCATATTGTGTAGTCCTGGATGGGCTTGAACTGGAATTCCCTCTTCCATAGCACCTTGAAAGTGGAATAACATGTGTGCAGGAAGATGTGTGATGCTAGCATTATACTGACTTCCCACAAATATTAAATTCATGGATTTGATAACATAACATCTTTCGCAACACAAGACTATGGAATATGTTCTTATGTAGTAGAAAAACATATATTTGGGCTCATGTTCCATATTTAAACAAGATGTAGTTTGACAAAAGAAATTCTGGAAAACTGAGAACTTTTGTTTCTGTTGAATTGAATTTAGAAATCTATTCTCTATAGATTATTTGGGGGCATTAACGGAGTCATGTAATTAAAATGCTGAAAAATCTAAATTAATTGGCTTTTAAAATGAGACTGGTATAGCAAGCAAATGAGGTCCTGGAGGGTCTACTTTCATTCAGCTACAGAATGGAAGGAGAAAGTGAAAGTGTTTACACAGGTTAATGGAATAATTATGTAGCGTTTATCAATAATATTAAAATTACATTTAAAATATAGAGCTATATTGTATACCTGAAATTATAAAATGAAGTATAAAATGAGCTTCATCAGAACTGAAAAGGAGCTGTTTTTGTATTATTGTGAAAGAGTAACTAACTGCCTTTTAGCAATTAGGAATATATTTACAACTTTCTGTTCCAATCCATTTTCTAGTCTTTCGTACAAAGACTCATCTGTCTTCAAGGTGAGTTCATTTAAGGCCTGGAGGAGAGAGACACAAGTGCAGAATACAAAACAAAGCTACAGCCACAAAGCATGTTTCTAAAGTCCTTTAAAAGAGAAATGCAAGGAATGGTTTGAAATGTTAATACTTGCAAGGTCATTGCCTCCCTTTTTCCTTCCTCTCTCTTGTCCTCCCTCCCCCTCTTCCTCCCTACCTCCTGTTTTCTCTTTCCTTTTCAGTTCCATTAAGTTTTTAGGTTGATTTTGCAGGTCATGTTTGTTCCTGTTTTTTGAGATGATGGCTTTTTTTGTAACCCACACAGTCCTGGAAATCCTCCTCCTCCTGCCTCAGCTTTCTGAATGTTGTGGTCAGAAGGTTGTATCTCCTTACCTGGTTTCCAGTTCATTCTTTACTGTACAATACACAGAGTGGAAGCCAAGTGCTTGCCTTCATTGAATTCAGCAAGAACCTTCATGCAGGGATTCCGGAGTCTTTGGCAATGTTTATTCTTTATTCTCTTGTACACACAAGCAATTTAAACTACTCTACAAAATGTATCAAGGAAATGTCTATATCTCTCAAAGCAATTTTAAGACTGATTGTCTTCTAGAACAGCTTCAAACTTACATCTCAGTCATTTGTATTTGCCTAAGATAATGACTATTTTTAATTGTCTTTTTAACTTCACTAGTTCAGCATATACTCTAGAATGTGTGTATGTTGCTGTAAGAGAACATGTGTGTATGTTGCTGTGTGTAAGAGAACATGTGTGTGTGCGCAAGTGTGTGTGTGCATGTGTGTGAATGTATATGCAAGCATGTGTACCTGTGGGGGCTAGAACCCAACCTCAGGTATCATGCCTTTGGCACTGCATTCACTCCATCCCCCCCAAAAAATTATTTCTGTTTTTGCCAGTTACTTTTCCTGGCCTGGAACTCACTTAGACAAAGCTAGTTGGTCAATGGCCCCCAGGGGTATACCCGTGAACACCATCACACCCACAAGCTAGGAAAACTTTACAAACAAAATATTCTTCTAATGATAAACTGATAATAAAAATGTTTTGCATACATATGCACCTTGAAATAGTGTTTCATTTTTTTCAAAGAAAATTGAAATCATGAAGTTCAAAGGCAAAGAGACAGACTCAATGTAATGGAAAAATTACATTGAGTAGATAACCCTTACCCAGAAAGACAAATTGCATGCTTTATTTCATTTATGACTTTTTGATCCAAACCTTCAGCTGTGAGTTTATAGCCTGGATTAACTACAGAAACTAGAAAAATACAAAAATCCTGAGGTGGGAGACTCTAGCAATGGGGTTTTGGTTTTCTTAATGAAAGAGAAATAAATTGTTTTGTTGTGTTTAAGCCAGTAAACATTCTAAGTTGGCAAGGAGTAGCTATGGTAGGGCAAATCATATCCACAACTCTATAATGAATTTGCAATTTCATAATAGAACTAGGTTTTGGTCAACAAAGGAAATAAGAAACAAAAGTCATGTGTCTTTTTATTTTAAAGTAATTAAGATAATTTTCTATGCCTCTTAATCTGTTTTATTAAGTTATCACAGAAAAGTGATAAAGTGTCTGATGAAATTCAGTTCAAGCATAAATTCTTTGGAATAAATTTTATCCATTAATTATTATAAGCTATCTATAAATTTCAGGTGTAGATTTTTTATGTTTTATAGGGTCACCTAGAATTCTTACACCCTCTGTTCTGACTAACTTTGGGGGCCACTTTACTTCCTAACAAGTTCTGTGTGTGCGAATAAATATGTTTTAGAAATAGGAGACTACACAGTAGTGTTTGCGAGTAGTAAAAAGAGAACAGGCAGCTGAGGAGTGAAGAAAGAGGAACAAAATCTGTTGCTAATTCTCAGTTTTGAGATTCTCACCTTCTTTAACAAGTTAGTTGAAGATTGCTCAGATAAGGATTAATTCATACTTGCAGGCTTACGCAGATCTGCCTGTTAGGGACAGGTTAAATCTCCAAGGTTGGTCTCTAGTGTTATTTACACAGTCTTGGTGTTTCTAGTAAACACAAACTGAGCAACTAATTGTTCCAGCAGGACTCTAATCCAATTGCACAGTCCTGTTTAGGTGTCTCAGGATTACTCTAAGCTCTGGTGAAAGTGTGAAGCGAGTGCATCTTAGTTGTCTCACCACGTACTGTATTTTTTAGCCTAAAAGCCACCTCTGGAGACTCTCTTCTGTCTTATATTTAGACTTTGTATGTGGATAGAGTATTGACCAAGGAATAGAAAAAAGACAGGCTTTATTTTTCAAGCTTACTTGTGGTTTTAAAGCTTTAGAATAAACTGTCCCCCCAAATATAGCAAAGATGATGCATTGATTATTTTCAGCAAGTTTTCAGAAGCAACTACTACAGAAATAACTCTCTAACACTCTCAAAGCAAGTCAGAATACCCTCCTGAGTAAGAAGCCCTTGGGGAAGGAAAACTGGTCTTGAGGATAAGAAGACCAGTGGAGATGGTCCTAATGATCCAGCTTCACCTGGTTCCCTATTACTAGCCCTCTTTTGTTCCTTTGTTCTTTCAAATTCCCCCACTACCCTCTCTGTCTTCATCAAACATAGCATGAAAAGTACCAAGAATTGTCACCTTTTATGGTTCATTTCTTATGATGCCTCCCACATCATAAAAATTAATATCAAGAAATGTGTATATTTTCTGTTGTTATTTTGTCTTTTATATAGTGGTCTCAACTGTGAGCATAGAGGAACAGAGAAAAATGTTCTCCTCTCAAGACATGACATTCACGCCCTGGTATAGTTTTACTTAAAAAAAGAAATAACACATGAACAAAGAAACAAACACGTACATTTTTTTTTTTTGGAAAAAAATGTTTCAAAGTACATCTCAAATAAAACATTTTCAATGATGTACTTCTTTCTTCCTGTCATGCAGTAGAGGGTTACACTCAAGCTGAACACCTTAGTCAGTGCCCCTTATAATTTTAAATTTTAAGTATGTATGAATTTTTATACTCTGCTTAATTTCCTGCAGGTGTGAGTGCTTTTGTGATTTATTTTACTAACCAATAAGCTTTTCCAAGAGACATTTCTGAATTTTACTTTGGATTTTGTCTTACTTAATTACTCCAGTAATTAGGAAAATACAAAATAATTCATCCTACATAGTGCCTTGACTCTAACACAACTGTTAAACTCTGCATTCTGAGGGTTTTTTTTTCAGGTGTTGGTAGGGACAATTCATCTATGTTCTCCTTTAGAGTAATAAGCCTGGGTTCTAGAGCAATCTGTAAATCTATTTACTTAGAAAATGACTATATACTCATTGTTTTTGGGATCAGACTTGAGCTGAGATTGACTGGAATATTTACTTCCAGCTTGTCCTTGTGGTCTGTGCTTTGTAACAGCATAGCACCTCTGTGTTACAATGACTGTTCCAAGAGAGGCCATTATCACAAGCAAGAAATTTCCTCTTCTAACAAGTTTATCGCGTTAGAGAAAATTCTCCAGATCTTTTCCCATAATACCACTAGCCCTATACTCTGCAACCTGGCATTTACTCATCCCTTTAAGAGTCTGTGTACAATGACTCAATTCAGGAAAATGTTTCTTTGTTTGTTTCTTTCCCCTTTGATCTTCACTCGATGCCAGGAATATCATATAAAACATCAAGCTTCCTTTTGGCCCTGGATCATTGGGCTACCAGGCGGCCCTGTTTAGGTGCTGAGGAGTTCCATCTGGACTGGTGAGTGTGTGCTATCCAGGGGCGATTGTCCCTGAAGAGAGCACAAATCCCCCTCCCCCAGCTCCTTCTGCAGGGCTGTCTTTCTTAAGCACACCCAGCACCCCAGCACCACCCCCCCAACCCTGCCCTGCTGTTTGCTAGGACCAGTGCTCAACAACAGTTTTAAGCTCCAACACTAAGGCTACCCACCCAGAGCAGTGAGCCTCAAGGTCCCCTGCTAGGGAGCCCGGGCGCCCTCAGCCTGTGCTACAGGGGCTCCTGTGCTCTCCTGGATCCTGCACTGCCTGCCCTGTTCTTCCTTTTGTCCCCGGATCATTGGGCTACCAGATGGCCCTGTTTAGGTGCTGAGGAGTTCCATCTGGACTGGTGAGTGTGTGCTATCCAGGGGCGATTGTCCCGGAAGAGAGCACAAACCCCCCTCCTTCAGCTCCTTCTGCAGGGCTGTCTTTCTTACACACGACCCCCCCCCCCCCCCCCAAGCCTGCATTTTCTGCAAGGTCCTTTGCTCAGGAACAGTTTTCTGCTCCTACACTAAAGCTTCCAACCCAGAGCAGTGAGTGCCTGCCTACAGGTCAGGCCTCAAGGACCCCTGAAAGGGAGCACAGCGCACCTCCATTTGTGAGGCAGGGTGTCCTGTGTTCTACTCGTCCCTGCCCTGCCCCCCAAGTTCCTCCTTTTTGTCCGCAGGTCATTGAACTACCAGTTGTCCATGTTTGGGTGCTGAGGAGTTCCAGCTTGACGGGACGGTCCCTGCTTCTACACTGAAGAGATACACCCAGAGACTCAGTCACAGCAAAGACTGGACCAAGACACCAGGCCTCTCCTGGCTCCATTTGAAGGGGGAGATGGGAAGGCACCAATGCAAGAATTCCTCCAATAAACTGAAAGGCAACATGACAACACCAGAATCCAGGGATCCCAAAATAAGAATTGTACACTCTACTCCAGAAGAATTAGAAGAAATCGACTCAAAAGTGAATTGTGTGAAAATAATAGAAGACCTTAATCAGGAGGTGAAAAACTGCCATAAACAATTAGAGATTACAAACAAAGAGGTAGAATAAATGAATAAATCGCTCAAAGATACCCAAGAAAACCAAGAAAAACAAGAAAAAGCAATCAAACAGGTAAGAGAAGCAGTTCAAGACTTGAAGAATGAAATGGAAGTAATGAAGAAAACACAAACCGAGGGAAGGTTGGAGATGGAAAATGTGGGTAAATGAACAGGAATTACAGAGACAAGTACTACCAACAGATTACAAGAGATAGAATAAAGAATATCAGACACTGAAGATACATAGAGAAAATAAACACTGATTAAAGAAAACAGGAAGACCAACAAATTCTCATCACAAAACATTCAGGAAATCTGGGACACAATAAAAAGACCAAACCTAAGAACAATTGGGATAGAAGAAGGCGAAGAAGTACAGCTCAACAGTCCAGAGGACCGTTGGTCCAAAGGAAGGGTCATGCGAAGTAGACAAGAATGCAGGGCAAAAATTGTGATCTTGGGGGTGGGGTGGGAGGTGGGTAAGGGGAGATGGGGAGAGAAAAGTGAGAAGGGGAGGTTGGGGGGATCTTGGGGAAACGAGATGATTGGGATAAAAGAAGGTTGGATAGGGGAGCAGGGAAGCACTTATCTTAATTAAGGGAGCCATCTTAGGGTTGGCAAGAGACTTGGACCAAGAGGGGCTCCCAGGTGCCCAGGGCAATGTCCCCAGTTAGTTCCTGGGGTAGCTGAGGATAGGGAACCTCAAATATCCCTATCCTATAGCCATACTGATGAATATCTTGCATATCACCATAGAACCTTCATCTGGAGGTGGATGGAGATAGAGACAGAGACCCACACTGGAGCACCGGACTGAGCTCCCAATGTCCCAATGAGGAGCAGAGGGAGGGAGAATATGAGCAAAGAAGTCAGGACCACAAGGGGTGCACCCACCCATGGAGACAGTGGGGCTGATCTAGTGGGAGCTCACCAAGGCCAGCTGGACTTTGACCGAAAAAGCAGGGGATCAAACCGGACTCTCTGAACATGGCGGACAATGAGGGCTGTTGAGAAGCCAAGGACAAAGGCACGGGGTTTTGATCCTACTTCATGTTCCGGCTTTGTGGGGGCCTAGCCTGTTTGGATGTTCACCTTCCTGGACGAGGATGGAGGGGGGAGGACTTTGGACTTTCCACAGGGCAGGGAACCCTGAAGGCTCTTCAGACTGGAGAGGGAGGGAGAGAGGAGTGTGGGAAGGGGGAGAGGAGTGGGCAGAGGGCGAGGGAAAAGGAAGGTGAGGAGGGAAATGGAAGGCGGGCAGGAGGCAGAAATTTTTTTTCTCAATAAAAAATATGTCTTGGAAAAAAATAAAAAAAAAATAAAACATCGAGACGACCATAAAGTCTTATAAAACTAATGGGACAAATTAAGTTTGTTTTTTCAGGTGAAGAAAGCCATATGTGCACACCTTCTGGATATGAAAGTCAAATGCTATTGGAGATTCAAAAAATAAAAGACCCCCAAATGGATCAGAGTGTTGGATAAATGTAAATAGGCTTGGGAAAGAAAGAAAAAGAGTATAGACAATTATAAAAAGAAATAGGTTAAAAAATAAGATAAAGTCTTTAAAGAGACAGTAAAAGTAATGTAAAATAGTAGAGACAGTCACAGATTAAAGTAATAAAAATAAGCCACACAAAGATGAATATGCACAGAGAGTCTGGATTATGCATATTATTGTCTTTTCTTTGAATTTTTTGTCTGCAGAGAGGTATTTGATTGTGTGGTCTGCTAAGCTAATCTAACGTATACATTTTAAAGGTTTCTTAACTTCAAAACTTGGGTTAAGGATATGATGCTTTGGAAAAGCAGTTTCCAAAGAAGATGAGAACATGTGTATTTCTTCTGGGCTAATGTGGTTTGATGAAATAAGACCCCCCAAAAGGTCTCTATAAACCCTTAAAATACCCAACAAACAGAAGAGAACAGTTTAGAGAGAACAAAGTCCAAATTCCCAAAATGACTGTTTATAAATGTTTGTTTTCATTTTAAAAGGTTTGATTATAAGTGATGAATGTTCACAGTCAATTTCTAAAAAAAACATAAAGGGGGTATGATATAAAGATGTACATTTTGCATTGGTATGGATCTTGGTCAATTGATACAAATTTAAGGTTGATTTTTGTTACACTGTGTATATGTATTTCTGCTCTTGTTTAAGATATTCTGTTTGTGCAGCTCATTTAAAATATAACGTATAGTTAAAATACAAATTAATATATAGTCATCTGTAATAATCAAACTTATAGTCATGTTAGTTAGGTTTTCTAGATATACAGAGATATATTTAAGATGGATGGTTATTCTTCAAATCTTTCAAAGACCTACAAAATATACCATTTATAATGTTTTAAAATTTTAAACTTTTTTCAGTATTGAGGCATGTCTGTTTCTGGTACTACCAATTACTTCAGAGAGATTGATAGGCATTGAAGACACTTGTTATGAAATTTACCTTCAATATGACAAGGTTAGTATTTGGGAAAGAACTGCCCTTGCCTGGACATCTTTATGAAATCTTATATGACCCGGACACGAAGGACCCACAAAAAAGAGGCTGCTAAACTTTCCAAAAGATGGGATGGTCCTTCAGGGTTCCTGCTTCACAGAATAAACTGCCAAACAAGAACACAGAAGAAAGCAACTGATAAACATTGCCATTACAAGCAAAACAGATCTTCAAATTTCCTGCATCATGGAAAAGTCTTCTGGATACTATATGTATGTAGGCTAAAGATGAATGCCCCAATATTACAGAAAAATTTTCTTTGACTGTCCAGGCAATAAGAGAGAGAGTAGGTGAAATCAAAGAGACATCATGTAGCTGCCAAAGAAGAAAGACACCCACCAGAACAGCCAGAACAGAACCTTACCTGATAAATCACAGCCTCTTAGTGATACACAGATAAATAGAAATGGGTTAATTTAAAGATATAAAAGCGAGCTATGAAATTGCCTAAACTATTGACCAAACAGTGTTGTAATTGATAAAGTTTCAGTGTGATTATTTGGGTCTGGGCTGCTGGGAAATGAACAAGCAATCTCTCATTTTACAGCAATAGCTCCAGAGACTCATATGTGAGAATTCTTGGCCCTTAGGGAGTAGCACTACTAGGAGGTAAGGTCTTGTAGTAGTAGGTATGACCTTGGAGGAAGTGTGTCACTGTGAGTGTAGACTGAGGTCTCGCATGTTCAAGCTACATGCAGTGTGTCACGCAGTGCCCTTCAACTGGATAAAGAGGTAGAACTCTCAGCTCCTTTTACAGTTCAATGTCTGCCTTCATGTTGCCATGTTTCACATCATGACTATAATGGCTAAACCTCTGAAACTATAAGCTAGGATCAATTAAATGTTTTCCTTCGTAAGAGTTGCCATGCATATGGTGTCTCTTCACAACAACAGCAATGCTAAGGCACTTTCTGTACCATGTGACTTCTCTGTTTGCCTCCTCTATGATGTAGTCTATATTGTTATATTAGTGAGAAAGCCTCACCAGAGGCCAGTAATACAGGACTCCCTGATATGAGCTTTCATGAGCCAAAATTATCTTCAAATACATCTCTTTTCTGTACACAATGTACCGTTTTGAATATTTTGTGACCACACAAATAAAACAAAAAAATGGAGTACTTATTGCAGTTATTTGATAATTAGACACTAGTATCTCTCATATATATGTGTGTATTTATCTATGTGTATATGTCTGTGTATATATGCATATATATGGAACAAATATCAAAATATGTTTATTTAACATTTTAAAAATGTGCCTTATATTGACTAAAAATATGGTGCAGAGCTCAACAAAAGCAGGTGCAGAGAACTCATTGAGCTGTTTGTAATTTCAGTTCCAGGGGATCTAAGACCCCCTTCTACCCTCTTGAGCACACAAGGGATATACACACATACATTGAAGGCAAAACAGTCATTTATATTAAAATAAAAAGAAATATATTTTTTAATTGGTTTATGCATCCAAAATTGATAGCATCTATTACCTTGCCCTTTGTATTAATGCATTAAAATTTAAATATTTACTTTTTGACACTATCACCTTTTCCTGAAAAGCACTAAGATTCAAATCACTAATGAGGCAAAATATTAAACAACACAATTTGCAGTCTGATGTTTAGATATAAAGATTGCATCTTTTTCTGAACTAAAGGGAAAGAAATCAAAATGGGAAAAGGGAATGCAATAATAATGAAAGTTTCTAAGGAAGACTGACTGTCTAATATGATTTATATATTAGAATTAAGAAGTTGAAAGCCAAATAGTAAAGCATCTCAAGATAATATCATGGAAATTAATTTGAAGGATGCATTTAATGCTTTGATTCAGAACCTGTCAAACCTGTCATGAATTTTAACTGAGTTAAGAAAGCATTCTGATATACATTATATGAATGTGGGAGTTTTAAACACCACAGAACTACACAAGATGTGATGCTACAATAGGAATCAATTACCTGGCAGTAATAAATTATTTCACTCTCAGTTATGATGAGTGTCAAATGGAATAGTTTGATGTATTCAAATAACAAAACTATTGTTTGAGAAACCTGCTTGGGCTAGATAATTTCATGGAAAATATTTCTGAGTTTCATTCCATTTAGTTTTCATTAACTTTTAATGATGCCTAGAAACAAGTGCTTACAGGTTTATTAAAGTCTGTTAATTTTTCACAAATTAAACAATCATTTTTCAAACAATTCCTGGATGTTTTCATGCCAACATAGTGAATATTCCAGAAACTCTCACAATGTTTCTTTCCTAGTTTAATCTACCCTGTAATAATGACTACTCTGCTTACTGATAGAAAACATTAACTCACTTACTTTGTGCTTTCTGGGAATGGAAAAACAAAAACAATATGGACTTCTCATGACTGTACACATTAAAACTATCTATATTATTGCTAATAGTCATTAAATTTTACCGAGGGTTAGGGTTTCATTAGATAACCAATACATGATATACATATTCCTGTGATTGTTGATAGCTTCAGCAATATCAATTTTATGCTATTACAAATAACATTGCATATGAACTCAAAAACACATTTTAGAGATGATAATCCGATTTGTATTACTTTTTACACATATGACACATTATTATATAAAGTCATACATAATATTTTTTCTTGTAGAAGTAAAATATCCTCTTTAGATTCCTATTCGTCAAACAGCATACCTGTAATTAAGTAAATACAGATTCAGATACCTAACCTAATTTATACCCTTTATATACCCAGTGCTGATCAATACTTTGTGAAATAAGTTATTTATATCCTTACAAAACAAGGAAGCTAAGGATATTTTGTGCTAAATAGTGATGGATCTTCCAGCTCACACATTACAAAGATAACTTTCATTTCAAATGGTAAAAGTGAGTTATATTCTAACAGAATGCTTGGTTGGTAAAACAAAGCCTGGAGAGCATATTACAAAAAGATATATCTTAATCAGATGTAGACTCAAATTAGTAGAATTCCGTGGCTTGCTTTCTTTTAATTTGATTTTCTCTCAAACAATACATCACAACTGCATTTCCACCCCTCCACCCCTACTACTTCCCTCTCCACATTCTCTCTCTCTCTCTTTTTTTTTCCCTACAATTTGTCTCTGGCTATCCAGACTCCAGTTCCTGGTCATCCATCTAGATTGTGTAGATCTATCATCATATGGGCTTTAAGTTAGAACAGTCATTCTTTGGCCAATCCAACAAGTTCTGTGGATTCCACTGGTGCAACACGTCTTGCAGGTAGGATAGGTTGTAGGTCAAAGGTTTTGTCTCTGAGTTGGTGTCTTGGTGCCACCAATGGAAGTTTCCTGGCAACAGAAGATGGCCTGTTCAGGCTCCATATCCTCTATTACTAGGAATCTACACTAGACTAGTCCTCATAGAATTCTGGGAGCTTCTATTACACTTGGCCTTTTTCAATTTAGCATTTTCTGGTGTACACATGAGTTCCATTTCCAGTAGTTTGCTTATGAAGAGAGTTTTTCACATTAAAAAGAGAGCAGAAGCTAAGAAAACTATCAAAAAGTAAGAAATGAGATGCAAAGGGGTGTTTTTAATCAAACAAATTACCTTTGTAGACAATGAAAACTCCCACAGCCCTTATAGACTATAGGCCTTTAAAGATGGTAAGGACTGAAGTATTTTTAATTTAACCCTCAGAGTCCTATGAAGTAATGAATTTCAGAAATGTTTTTACTTACATACTGTCCTTCCTGCCTGCTCCTGGATGGGAATGATCTTGTAGGAAGCCGATAGTTTGTTCCCAGATGCCCAGACTCCCAAAATAACCACACAGAAACTATATCAATTAAATTATTGCTTGTCCCATCAGCTCTTATTGACTAACTCTTACATATTAATTTAACCCATCTCCATTAATTTATATTTTACCATGAGGCTCGTAGCTTACTGGCAATGTTTCAACATTTCTGTCTCCAGTGAGGGCTCCATGGCTTCTCCCTCACTCTGCCTTCTTTATCAGAGCATTCAGTTTAGTTTTCCCCACCTACCTCTATTTGCTCTGCACAGGCCATGACAGTTTCTTTATTAATCAATGGTATACCCAGCATGCAGAGGGAAAATTGGTGCACCAACATGGTTGAGTAAATACATGTAAAACCCGAGAAAGCTTAAAAAGTAATTATTGACACACACACACACACACACACACACACACACACACACACACAACCAGATTTAAGAATGGCTTAATGTTATTTCTTTTTAAAGAGAGGTTTTCTTGATTCAGCAGTAGCAGAAAAAATGCCACACAGTTTTAAAACTGCAGCTTCCTGGGCCATGCTGCCAGAACAAACTCTGATGAGGCTTGACTATGGAACATTTAAATGGTGTTTGTGACTAGAGTGACTACACCTTGCTTAATGGCAAAATAGACCCAGTGTGTGCCTAAAATCAGGGCTGTGAGCATGGTTCATGCTAAACAGACCTCCACCCCACCATGTTGGGCTGGTTGGAGCTAAATGGCAAAGGAGCCTTAAAAGCACTTAGCATTTTAAGAAATGCTCCTAGACACAAAAACATTAGAGATACACAATAGGACAGATTCAGACATAAAAGAACTCTAAACAAGTCATGGTGTTGGATAAATGTAAGTAGGCTTGGGAGAGAGAAAAATAGAATATAGACAGTTATAAATATAAATGGTTTTTAAAAAAGACTTTAAAGAGATAGAGTACAGAAAGTCAAAGATTAAAAGAGCAAAGCAAATAAATAAATATTAAAAAGTAATAGAATGAAAACAAATAAGCTATGTAAGGATGGAATATACACAAAGCATCTGGATTGTGTATATCATTGTTTTCTTTGAAATTTTGATGATGAAGGAGCTAAGT
>NW_026068024.1:4321919-4324915 GCF_014885135.2 Alexandromys fortis | reverse complement strand
GCTCCCCCCACTCCTCTCCCCCTCCCTCTCCAGTCCAAAGAGCAGTCAGGGTTCCCTGCCCTGTGGAAAGTCCAAGGTCCTCCCCGCTCCGTCCATGTCTAGGAATGTGAACATCCAAACTGGCTAGGCTCCCACCAAGCCGGAACATGAAGTAGGATCAAAACCCCGTGCCATTGTCCTTGGCTTCTCATCAGCCCTCATTGTTCGCCATGATCAGAGAGTCCGGTTTTATTCCCTGCTTTTTCAGTCACAGTCCAGCTGGCCTAGGTGAGCTCCCACTAGATCAGCCCCACTGTCTCAGTGGGTGGGTGCACCCCTCATGGTCCTGACATCCTTGCTCGTGTATTGTACATACTTTTGACCACTGAACTAGGCCATTCACCTCTGTACAGTAATTTATTAGTGCTTTAGGTTCATGTATTTTTTTATTCTACATCAAGCTTTAGACCCAAGCCATTGTTTAAAGTTCTACACCTTTTTCTTAAGGTTTCTTATCAATTCTGTCTTTGGAGGCACTTCTAACACTGAATTACTGACTTACAGTAAATAATCTTTTCATGAAATTGAACCATGGTTGTTTCAACAACCTGGACATGGAGAATCCCATAGCAAGTTAGGGCTCTTTACTTAGGTAGGGATATCGGGATAGGTATAGGTGCTCTTAGCGCTAGGATTAATTAGTAGTGAAACTTACATATGGCTTCTGGATGTCTTGAGGCATGGTGACAAATATGTCATGTTTGTCCTATAATAGATTTCTTTTGTGATTGTACAACAGTTCCTAGTTAAGACCAGCAGCAGCTGGAGATATTCTGACATAGTTTTTCACTGTCTATCAGGGCTCGGATAAGTCCAGACACAGCTTTGCTAAAGCTCTACAATGTTCTACATCAAACACTCCTTTAAACTAGCTGTGGTAATGTTACTTCTAGCATCATGGAATATACCACACCTTGTAGACAAAGCTTTTGGCTGCATATGTGACAGCTTAAAGCTCTCAAAGAAGCCTGTAATTCTCAGGGACCACACAAAAGGAACATACTCCTGAATTATCATTAACACAGATATCATCATGCATTTATAGACCACTCTAAAAATGACCATTGTGTTCATTGTAATTTTGTATAATTTGGAGGGAATGTCCAGATATGGTTATTTCACAAACTTCTCAAATGCATGCCTAGATTGAAACACTCATTAACCTGTATGCACATTACATTTTCTCCCTAACACCTCAGAGTGAATGGCATCCAATGTACATAGTAATTTCCATTAACTGGGTCCAGTGAAAATAATGACATTATTTGGAGACAAAAGTATACATCCCACAAGGCTGTCAAGGGATCTGGGTTATTACTGAATATATTGTGTGAGGACAAGAAAACTTAAAACTGTTTGAGACAAGACTCTAAATGTATAGTTTATGCATTTCCGGCGAATGCAAACTATTTCTTATCCATTTTCCTGAATATCCCTGGAGAGAAGAAAGAGCACATTTGCTAGGTCAATAACTGTTTTTCAGTTACTCAAGGATGTATTGATCTGTCCCAGGAAAGTTACACATCTGGCACAGCAGCTGTAATTGGAAATAACACCTGGTTGAGTTTATGCAACTTATTGTCATTTGTCTTGCTCCATTTTAACTTTGTTCTCTATCTATATCTGCTTTTCTCTCTCTCTTTCTTCTGACCGAAAGAGAAAGCATGCAAAATGATACACAGTTAAAATGTAAACCACCATGAATGCCTACTTAGGCATCTACCATTCAATAATGCTATATATTAATAGTATCATCTAAAATTTATTAACATATTGTTAAGGAAGTTTAATTCAGGAATGGTAATTTACATTTTTTTCTTAAGATTATTGTAATTACTATAAGCAAGGCTATCAACATGAGAACACTGTCAATAAAATGTATTCATCTTGCTGTTGCATTTGAAGCTAGAGAAGGGCCAGGAAGCTGGGTGGTGTTGGCGCACGCCTTTAATCCCAGCACTGGGGAGGCAGAGGCAGGCAGATCTCTGTGAGTTCGAGGTCAGCCTGGTCTACAAGAGCTAGTTCCAGGACAGGAACCAAAAGCTACAGAGAAACCCTGTCTCGAAAATCAAAGAGAGAGAGAGAGAGAGAGAGAGAGAGAGAGAGAGAGAGAGAGAGAGAGAAGGGCCAGGAATCATGCTGAGAATCATGTGGCTCACAGTGAGATGACAGAGGCCAGTAGGCTCTATGTCATCTGGCATCTCTGAGCTTTTACTCTTGTTGGAATCTTGGATGACGTTTCAGGTTCCACAACCTGAAATGCTTTACGCTTTATACATTGTGTCCAGCAACTTTCAATTAAAGGAGTAGTCTCTGCAAATGTCTCAAGTTCCTTTTGAGGAGCATCTGTAAGATTTACTACTATGTATATTTTATTTTTCTTTTTACATATAAATTGTCAAGAGGGTGTTCCCTTTTCTGTAACAGGCACCAGGAAACATGTGTGTGTACTCGTAAATGTATATTGTATATATACACATACACATGTGGATATAAATATATACACATAATTATATGTATATATAGATACACACATGTTGAAATACGAAGCGGCGGGGCTGCATCCCCAACACCCCGGCCGCTTGGCTAGCTCATGCCCGAAATAACAACACATAAACTGTATTCATTTAACTGCTTGACCCATTTCTATCTAGCCTCTTCTAGGCTAACTCTTGCACCTGGACTAGCCCATTTCTAGTAATGTTTGTAAGCACCCCAAGGTGCGCTTACCGGGAAGATTCTAGCCTACTCGGAGGAGCTTCATTGCGTGCATCTGCCCTGGAGAGCTGAGCATGGCGTCTCTGCTCCAGCAGAGCTGTCGGATCTCTCCGGAAGCAGAGCAGAGTCTGACCTCACTTCCTCTTCCGCCCAGCATCCTATTCTGTTTATTCCACCCACCTATGTTCTAAGCTATGAGGCCAAGCAGTTGGTTTATTATAATTAACCAATTACCTTCC
>NW_026068024.1:4252496-4318477 GCF_014885135.2 Alexandromys fortis | reverse complement strand
TATACATATACATATATATATATATACACATATATGTAGAGAGAGACAAACAGACAAACAGAGAAAAGAGAGATTTTGTACTATATACCTACATTTTATGTTTTTGTCTTGTGTTTGTACTAATTCTTTCATTGTAAAAATCAGGCAACATTCTCAGGAATACAGTCCAAACAGCTCAAAGTTCACACAAATTAATTGCTGTTCCAGTCTATGTGAACTCACAAAAATATTTTACCCCAGAGAAGCCTGCGATTGGATGGAATTGTTAATCCTTTTATATGGCTCTGTGACACACTGAAGTAGAAAATCCAGCAAAGTCATTACTAGTCATTGCACACCAAAAATGTACTATGAATGTGCTGCCTTAATAAATTATGTCTATAATAATTCATTACACAGAAATGTATAACAATGACAGGATGCGCACTTGCCAAGTAGGATCAAAGTGAATCATCATTACAAAGGCTGGACGGAAAATCATAATTGCATAAGATTTCCAGTGCAGATGAGTTCTCTGCATGGTTTCCAGAGAAGGGTCTGTTATTGTCTGGTCAGGGGTGGACTCCTCTGCTAGCTCAGAGGTTACTAGGAATTAATGCAAGTCCACATGGATAGCAAATTATTGTCTTATATAAGTTCTGAAAGTCTTACTGTGCATGAAGGACTCTGGTTTCAGCCTTTTGGCTAGCATAGAAGTTTTGTCAGGATGTGAACTCAGTTGTTTTTATAACTAACTATTATCATATTCAGGTCAAATTCCTAAGCTTTATTACTCAGTTTCAGGAAATGATTATACCTTTGATTTTATCATTGAGGTTGCAACTTTCATCCATACCCGAGTGGAGATTCCCTTGAGCTCATTTTGCCTCTGCTTTGCTTTATAGATTTATGAAGAAACAATGCTTTGCCTCTTTTAATAGCTATTTTTCTCCACCTTCTTGGATATATTCCGAAGCCAGTACCTTCATTTTTTTTCCCTAACTAATTTACCTCAGGCAGAGTCTCAGTTATATAATGCTATAGTATTCAGTGGTTAAATACTGTGATGATGTCAGAATCATTTAGTTACTGAGACACCCAAGTTTAGATGAAACTAGACTTTTATTCTAGACGTCAAGAATAGTGACTTTGTGAACAAAATAAAACAATAACAGCAACAATAACAACAACAAAAAAGAAAGACTCCAGGACAGGAGGAAAACAAACCTGAAAAAGGTTCTTAATTTGGGTGATTTTATGAGTTGATACTAAGAAAATATTTCATAATCAATTTATTTATGAAGAATTTACATAAATTCAGCTGGTTAAAGCAGCATACTGAGATAAGAGCAGATGAGACACTGACAACAAGAAATGCTATCAAGATGACTTCCCCTCACAGGCAATTGAGCTTCCTCTGCATGGAGAATTCCAGCTATGCTCCATGAAACTGCAGGAGTACCAATAGTTATATATCAGTTTAGATCAATTACTAGTGAAGGGATCTTTGCTGAGCAATTAATTCCCTGTGCCATCCATTCTGTCACAGACAAAGGCTCTTTAATCCTCTATGTCCAGGGACTCATAGCCAAAGAGATTCAAATGTCTTTGAAGTTCTACAAAAATATACTAAAATGGTGACCCAGACAAGATCAAGCTAGATAACAGTAACATTTGCTCCATTGTGTTATCCCTTTCTTCAGAATAATACTGTTTGTGTCATAATTAGAGAAAACAAGTCTACTCTGAACTGAATATTAGATTAATGGTATTTCTGGGATGTTTTATATCATCACAATAATTAAAATCTATGGATTACTAACCAATTTCTTACTTAGTTGTCACCCTTTCCACCAAGAAACACTGTCTAAACTGTGAAAGGTGAGATCCTTAATGAGAAAAAGTAGGTTTGTCTTAAATTCCAAATTTAATCATCAATCACATTAAGATTTGATTTACGGATCTTCAGAAAATATTTGATGAATAAATGAATCCTAGAGAAACTTCATGGCATTTCTTTACTGGTTTGAAATATTTAAATCAGAGTCATAAGTAAGACATTAAATGGTAATAATTTCCCAATTTGACAAAAGAAGCTAAACTCAAAATTCAAATTATCCTATTTTTTTTTTTCAGGAAGAGAGGGAAAGGGAAAAAGAAAGATGAGGAAAAGGATCAGAAGGGAAAGTGATGTGTGGACATCCGTATCTGAAGCTAGCAAGCCCACATGCAGCATTTGTATTGTTCCAGCAGATACATTACAGCGGAGAAGGCTGAACAGGTTAATATTGCAACTAAGAGTCAGTTCCTATGTTTTGTAATGAATCATCTTTTCACTTTGGAAAAGTGTGTGATGTTTCTTTTATATGCTGTAACAAAAATTCTTGAAAATAAAACAATGAGAATTATTAACTGTGGAGTGTTTCTTTTTTTTTAAATTTCAGAATCTATTGCTTCTGATTCTAAGGAAAAATCCTGTTAAGCATTACCAATTAAAGATTCAATTGTCATCGTTGTCCTAGATTCAACAGCTGAATGCCTTAGTGGGGAGATTTACAATGTTTTAATGAAACATGAATGATCTGTGAGTATGTAAAGGTGAGGCTGGGAAATTAAAGCCAATATCCTTTTCATTTTACTTATGTAATGCTATATAAGGTTTCAATTAGTTTTTACTTCCCCCAAAAGGAACTAACAAATGTGTTGCATTAATTGTTATTCTCAGAGATGGACTCAAGGAGGCCAGAATTATAAAACTACAATCCTTGCAGCTGTACAAGGTCTAGATTTAGCATTCTGCTCTTTCTGCAGAGATGAAATGAAGCCAATACCTTCAGATCAAGTGGGAAGTTAGGCTTCTAACCAAGGGACTGTAGATCAGAGAAAGAAAAAAAAAAATGAAGTCACAAGGCAACGTCTACTATACAGGGCATATGATTGGACATGGCGTATGATATTTCAAAATGACAATTTTTTAACCTGCCGAATATCATTGGCTATATATAAATTGTCCCTGAAGTTTTCAGTATTTGAATGTATCATTATAGCCTTATTTACCCATGTTCATATGGAGTAGAAGAGTATAAATTTTGTAGTGACATCACTGTGTTTATATGTGTTGGCACATGTGCATTCATGTGTGTGTGTGTGTGTGTGTGTGTGAGAGAGAGAGAGAGAGAGAGAGAGAGAGAGAGAGAGAGAGAGAGAGAGAGAGAGAGAGAGAGGCAATCGTCAGTGTAAAGGTTCACCTTATTTTAAACTTGCCATCTATTGAGGAGAAAATCCAGGGATAAGAATCTTATCTCTCTGTAGAAAGGGAGCTTTTAAGAAGGGCTGTCACAGCATTTCTTAAGTCTGAGAAATAAGGCTTACTAGAATTATTTTATATCTTCAAATATTGCCTAAAGTATGATTGGATTTCTAAAATAAAAGCTATCAAGTCATTCATGTTCAGATATTGACCAAATATTATTATAAGTCAAAAGTGCTTGCAAGCTAAGTGAATAAGATAGTGGAACGACTGTGTATTTTAAAATATTCTTTTTTTTACTTTTGATGAAACAAAATTTAAAAAGTAAACCACACTTGATTAGAAGTCATAGTAAATGATAGATAAAATTCAATTTAATAATGTAAGGGGATGTTTTTGTAAAGTACTAGTTAATAGAAAAAATCATATTTGTCATATAAATAATTAAGAAATAAGTCATTGAAAGAGTAAGGTAATTAAAATTAGTGCACTTTCTTAAACTAGCAAATCAAATTCATTGCCGGACCTTATTTCAGCTAAAATTAAGTAAATGGGCAACTAGATATTACTTTACCAAAGTCTCACAGAAAGTCACAGACATTACTTCATCTCCTTTTGAGAAATTGTCATGTGCATTTGTGACAATAAAGTATTAATTGTGTTCCATTTTGCAAAAGTCATGTCAAGTCCATCTTCCATCTCCTTTTTTTCAAATTCAGCAAACAAAGTCAACAGTGCTGCGCATCACCTAAAACTTTTCAATTAAATGAATATTCAAACTAGAACATTGCACTCAGCTTTTAGTAAATGGACTTCAACACATTTAAAATATAATGATGCCTTTTTGGACCCATAACAGGATGGGTTTAGGTAGAAAGTTCAGAGAAGATTGTTTCCTGGGGCTCATTTAATTGTTGTTGGTTTTATGATATCAGTGTAAGAAGCTAATGACTTGCAATTAAGGAGAGCATACCATCCAATAACAGAGGCCAATGACTGACTTTTCTTTTTTTTTTTGAGTCAAAACACTTCATTTATGTCCACTCTGTCTGCTGTCCTTATAGGACAGATTTTATAAGTCTATTCATCACTAACAGACCTCTTGGTTTTCTTTACATAACTATTTTATCTATATGAATATTATCTTCAATACCTTTCAGCAAAGATTTTTTTTTATTGTTAGAATACATTTTGTGAATGAGAAATGTGTGGAGGGAAGGAAACACAAGATAGTTAAAAAGAAACATGCTCCTGGAACTATTACAGGATTTAAAAAGACAAGACACATGGGAAGCAAATTGGAGATGACGATAAACTAGTTTGAAAATAAAAGAAAGTGTTTTTGCTGTTGTATTTTTTTTAAATGATTTGAGTGACTAAACATAAAATCCACACTGGAAGAATTTGAAGGCTCATTTTGGTGTTTATAATGCAAAAGGAACTTTAGAGTCTATGGCAATGAGATTTGAATTGTGTGCTCAGTGTGAAGTCTGAAGTGTCGTTTTGTTCCACACTACTGCAGGTCCTATGTCACAGAGAGGAACCATCAGTTCATTGACTTGATTGCGGTCACTTTCTCTCAAACCAACCACTGCCATTTACTGGTATAACAAAATGGGGAAAATCTTATCACAGGTCTTATTTTAACTATTCCACATGAGAATTTTCATTTTATTTTATATCATTTTATTATTTATAGAGAAGGGAATAGGTGGACACTGCTACAATGCCCTTCAAAGCTTGAAGGTTTCTAGTCATAGAGATTTGGGTTCAACATTGCAAATTATGGCATGCTTTTCTGAGTGAGAGGATTTGTTTCTTAATAACACCCACTAAGTATGAGTTATAAAGTATGTGTGAGAGAGAGACAGACAGGGGCACACACAGAGAGAATATGTGTAAAGGAGGGCCATAAGCACACAAATACAAGGCAATATCTGATGTTGGGCATTCTTCTTGGTTATTCTCCATACTGGCTTTTTAACAGAGATTCTCACTGAACATGAAACTCACCAATTTAACTAGGTTTGAGATAGAAAACTCGTGGATTCTTCCTGCCTCCTCTTCTTCATCATTGAATTACAGGTACCCATTGCTGTATACAATTTTTATTTGGGTGCAGGCATTTAAATTCATATTCTTGTACTTACCTCAAAAACACTTTGCCAACTGAGTGATTGCCCCACCTTCTTAGAAAGTAATTTCTAAACCTCATGTTTCTCTTCTACTCAGTAAAATTGATACAATAATACTTTCTAAGCTATATTACATATTAAGTTACACAAAGTACACCAAACAGATAATAAAGATTAACCTCTGTCTTGTAATAAATCATCAGTCAATGTTTCAAGGGTAAATTTGATAATTGCAGCGAAAAATGAAGTGCAGATAAAAATGATTTTGTTTATTTGTTTGTTTTAATTTGGTACTAAAAAAATATGACTATTTTTTTTGTTTGAGATAGAGTCATAACTGGTTGCCCAGGCTGGTTTGAATTCAAGACCCCTTTGCCTCAGCCTCCTGAGTGTTGGAGTTACAAGTGTGCACAAACACCCCACCTTGTAATATTAAGTTTTTCAAGAATGTCTTCACTACTATTTTAATAAAAAACAAGCTAAAGTCATTAATATTGATATAAATTAGAGATATAATTTCTTATGTAGGTAGACACCTATAGTGGGATTTTTGGCTCATACTTTCTACAGTTAATAAATTTGAAGTAGTTTAGGTATGAAAATCATTTTATCTAAATCAAGTGAGAAAGAAATTTAATCATAGGAAGGCTGTTTATCATTTCATCTGCTTCCCTCCTTACAAACAGTGGGGTGTTGGAAGGGACCACTAAGCACAATGCTATTTGTGCAATTGACACTGATAATATTTTTCTTCCACTTAGTAAATGGTTTTGACCATAGTGCTTTCCACCAGGATAAGTCATCCAAAATGTTCACTGTTTAGTAAGATTATGTTTGCAGAAATACCTATTGTATTTAATATGGTTGCTTAGAAATAGCAACCAAGGGCTGGACTTTCACCTGTTCCATCTCCGTGCTGTTGGCGGAGTCGCCAACTACCTTTGAGTGCTATAATAGGAGGACTGTCTCTGAAGCCCCTTTGCCGGGATCTTTGGTACCTGTTTATCATACACAGTGCAATTTGTAGCCGTGTTGTTCTTCTGTATTCTTCAGCAGCACTTTATGCCAGCCAAATCAGTCAGTACCACAGCTTGACCTAAAACCCTCGATTACCCAGTGTGAGAGGATGATTTTAACACCATCTCAGCAATAACTCTATGCTGACTGTGATTCCAGTACAAGCTCTATTGGTTCTGAGAGCAAAGATGGATCCCTTGCAGATTCCAAATTGATTCTTGTACATTACAACATCCTGAGATCTTTTTCATCAACCCTAAATGGAGGGAAAAAAAAACCCAAGAACTGGATTTTCATGGTTATTAAAATAAAGACTTATTCTGGTAGATTTTTCTGGAATAATGTAGAGGAATCCATCCTCTAGGTACACATTTAATTGATAATTTTGAATACCATCAGAGGAATGGCACTGACTTCTAGAGGGTCAGCAGAAGCTAATCCACAAACTATCTATTAAGAGATTTGCTTCATGCATCAAGCCTCACCTTGCCTGTTGGTTTATTTCTCTTTTTTTTTTCAGTACATACATGTTTTCTTCACCCAGCTCCACACAGCACTGAATTATAAATCTTATAGTCACCTTCAGTAAACTAAGAGAACCTGCCTGGAGTTTTTTTTTTTTTTTAATTCTGAGTCTACTATCATACATGGATAAATATTACAGAGAAAAGCTTTTTCTGATATCTTACATTGAGTCTATTGATGTGTATATATTGAAACACGGCACACCCATATGAACTGCTGCAGTTGTAGGGGCATCCTGATGTGTTCCTAGAGAAGTGAAAGAAAATAATCACTTTTTGTCATTTTTCATGTCTCAATTATTGTGTCTCCAGCCCACTGGAGCTACATCACAGACACACAGATGACAAAATAAAAGCATCAAGATTACAAAGAAAAATCGTCTTATCCAGCAAGACTTCAGCATGACCTGTTTATTGCTCATGCCCCAATGAAAAGGGGAGAGCAGCACCTGCGTCTATAATTACCCAGACTTCTCTGTGGCGCTTTGAACTGCGCCACTATCTGGATGCCCCCATCAGATTCCACATCCTGATTTAATGATTTACTGGAGTTTCCTCTACATGTGCTTTCTCCTCTGGATCTCATGTTATCATTTATCATTTCCTCACAGGGTAATAGACGGTAGCCCAGCAGAAGTGTACATATAATCTCTGTTCATCTAACTTATTTTTTCCTTCTTTGTTCTTGTGGTAAGAGAAATCATTGAGATCCATGCCAATGAACTCTGAGGAAATACTTGCATAGAAAAATTCAAGAGAAAATTAGGTGGATGATGTTAGTGTTAAGACATAAGCACGAGACTAGAAGGATATACTTGCATATCCTTCATGCAGAGGGCATAATGCAGAAGTAGCTTTAGTTTCCCATACATCTCAGTACAGATATAAATAAATATTCTAAGAGCACTTGCCAAAAATCTCACTACCTATCCTTTAAAACACAGTTATGCTAGTTTATTGTCCTCCACCTATAGATGTATTTCTTTTAATGAGTAAACACACATCTAATTCAATTGGTAGGACCAGTCTTACTTTACAGAAATTAAAACTATAGAAAATTCAAGTAGGGTCCAAAGCTCTCCCCGATAGAGGCTGGCTGTTTCTCTCCTTCTCTTGCCATAAGCAGTGTGATACAGTATAGCAGATTCATCAGTCTACCTCTGAGATTCACTCCTCTGTTTTCAAAACGGTATTGTTTTCCATTGACTCAATGTACAACTACACCATATTAAAAAGCTTAACATTTCAGAATTACTAAACCAATAATGGGTTAAAATTGGCTAATTTATACAAAAATTGATTATTGGGTTTATAAGTCTTAAAAACAAACTTTTAACTAAGAATTTTAAGTCACATTTAAACAAACATATGGCCTGAAATGGTGGTGAGTGACCAAAGAAAGAATTATAACACATCCTACAATGTTACTATATTTCAAGTTAGTAGATTAATCTAAATTAATTCCATGACTTGTCATACTATAAGCTTGCTTAATTATTTATTTGTACACTTGCTTATTAACATAATGTTAGAGTTCTCATGTGTTATGTCCCATGCCTGTAATAACAGAACCCAGGAAGTGAACACGTGAAGATAGCAGATCCAAGGCTACTCCAAACTTCACTCCCTAGAGCTTCCCAAAGAAACGTACTTTAGGATTCCAGAGTATTTAAATGCTCCTCAAAATAATATTGTTTCTAAATTCAAAAGTTAAGGTTCTTCATCCCCCAAAAATCCAATGGGGTAAATAGACTATGAGACTTGAGTTGTTAATTATTAGTTTTTATTCTGTTTGTCTGACACTACAAACGGAACAATGGAAATTAAAACTCAACTTTCTTTTAATAAATTGGAAAAAACATCTAAAGTTTATAGTCAATTTATACATGCTGGAATTTTTATAGATAATTCCTTTTGAGTAACTTTATAGATGAAAAATATTTTTGTTAGTATGTAAAATATTTCTTCTTTTTATGTTCCTTCTCCAACCATCATCCATTTGTTTTTATCTTTTCTTTTAAATCTGTTTTTGATGATTGATATTAATCTTGCTATAATTATTTATTAATATTTTTTCTTATTGTTTTTATGTTAACCTATTTTCTTTTAAATAATGCTACTAAGGATTACAATAATCCTTGATTTTTATTTTCTTCCATATCAGGTTATTTTTTAGATCAGATTTATAATTAACCAGGACAATCTGAATATTTTATCTCTTTTAAAAAAATCCCTAATTAATGTTCTTGTTAGTAAATTTGAAAGCATAAACAATAAAATCTACAAATATAATGCATATATAATGTAGCCTTTTTTCTCTAAAAGTCATAACAAAAGATATAATTGAAAGGTTCTGAATTCTTCTCCATATGAACTTTCAAGTAATATTAAGCACCTATCTTACCACCTGTCACACAACATAAAATACAAACTACTTAGTTTGTTCTATAAACCTAATGTCATTTTAATGGTTTGTAAGTCAGTCTCCCTCTGTAACTCAGAGTACCTTGAACCATGATCCACCTGCATCAGTGCTCTCAGCAAGAGGATTATAGTTTTCATGAGAAATTCTGAACAGGTCCCAATAATGCCAAAATATATTTGTAAGGCACAAGGGGTCTGATTAGGTCTGTTATAAAGGAACTCAGAGGTCAGGGAACTCAGATTTCCTATAATGGAAAATAAGTTTTCTGTCATTTTCAGGTCCTTAGTGTGTTTTATTTTGATCACTTTGGAATGATGTAATGGAATTGCGTGTCCATTTCATTCACTTACTGTAACCCTTTTCCAAAGTAAAGTTATATCTAAACTTGTATTATGACATTATTGTCACACATTAATGCTTATGGATATATATGTACATTATATATAAAGTTGATATACTTTCACTATTCTTAAAATATTTTTAATTACAGTTAACAAGCTTTATTTTGAGTATAATGATGATTATATATTTGCTATATATCTTAATGATAATCAATTTATTGGAGAAAAATTATTTTGATTATCTCAGTTAATGGAAAAAAATTCCTTAATATATTAAGAGCAGGAGAAATTTTTTAATGATGTGGATTTTAAATGAAAGAGATAGGAATTTTATACTTGATATCATATTTTTCAATAGAAAATTTTCCTTTTCTTCAATATCAGTAAAAAAACATACACGTGACATAGTATTGCAAATCCTGTTTAGTAGCAAAGGGAAATAAATAAGCAAATAAGTAAATAAAAAAAAAGATTACAAAATTCAAATGTTGCAACCAATGAGTTAAAAACTGAGAATGCTATGAATAGCTTGAATATTTGACACATTCATAAAGGTCAATATCATTTGTTATCAACAATCACCAACCAATCTGTGTATTTTAGCAATAGCTGTGTTTGTTTCAGATTCTGGTTTTCAAGGGTTACAAGTGTCCAGAGTCAGGAAAACTTGTCCATGTTCTGTTACAAAAAGTTGGAGTTCTTTCTATAAGGGTGCTTACTATGTAACAGCCCTAATTTCTCTCAACCATACACACACACTGTATGTCCAGACATTGTCTAGATCTTTTAACATTCTTGCATTGCGACTGTAGCTCAAAGAACCAGTATAAGCATACCAGTATCCTGGATAGTGCAGTTGCTGTGGTTAACCAATTGTCCTTTATTTCTGAAACAAAAGTTATATAGATTGTGCTCTGATTCACGGAAATGGCATTCCATCTCTGGGTCACGGACAATACACACGCACACACGTGCAGGTGTGCATGCTCACACACACACACAAATATACATATAAACACACACACGCAGAGAGAGAGACAAAGAGAGAGAGACACAGAGAAAGAGAGAGAGAGAGTCAGAGAGAGAGAGAGGCAGAGACAGTGACAGAGTACACCTTGAGCCTTTATAATTTCTTATAATCTGGTTCTCCTTCCTGTTCACTGTGAGTTTTCTGTGTACGGATGTGTTATAATCAGCTAACCTCCTGCCAGCACAACTTTCTTGACTGATGCAATGTCTACCCTGCCATATATCTTCCTGGAACCATAAGTAATCACAAGTAATAGCACAGCCTTCATTCCTTTGGCTACATTTGCATAGTATTTTACCATGGCAAGGAGAAACTTACTATGAGAGCTACAGTGTTTTAATATAGCCATCCAGTATTTAGAAACAATGTTCAAATGAACATTATTTGGAAAAGTTTCATAGCTTAAGCTTGACACATGTAGGTGGACGAGTTAGAAAGCTCATAATATACTAGATTATCACCTGATGAAAATACTTAGAGGAGAGAAAGAATATAATTAAAACATGTATAAATTTAAAAATTATTTTAAATAATGGAATATATATATATATACACACATACATATATCATACACACATATAAAAGAAAAGTCTTCCAATAAGATTTGAACCTAATATAATCTGTTTTGGGAATCTGAGATTTGAGTTGGCTCTTTCACTGGTGGTTGTCATTTCAAAGATGGCCAGCAATAGATGTGGTGTAATTGGCTCTGGTTCATGCTTCATCCTTTTCCTACGATTCTTTATTGTATGTATCCTGTGCATTTTCTACTCCATATGTCTATTTTCAACTGATGCTCCTGGATACTTTAGCCTCTTAGAATTTCTATGTCTCTGTCTCTCTGTCTGTCTCTCTGTCTCTCTCTCTCTCTGTCTCTCTCTCTCTCTCTCTCTCTGTGTGTGTGTGTGTGTGTGTGTGTGTGTGTGTGCCATAGCTTCTCCTCCATGCAGCTGCTCATCCTGAAACTCACTAAATTTACTCACTTTAGTATAAACCAAGATCAAGCTTTCACATATGTATAGTTGTCTAGAAAGAATTCTTCAGGATATATAGAAGACAACATTGAGCTATGTCTCCACTGCCACTGATGCCTTTTATAGGTCTGAATGTTTTTATATACCTGAAATTAAAATGTTTAATTTGCAGAAATTCACCTGCCTGTGCTTTGAGTGTTAGAATTTAAGGCATGTTCCACCATGCCTGGTATTCTTGTCTTCTGGATGGTAATGTTCTATACACAGATCAATACGTTTCTAGAGCCATATTAATGTTTTTAAATAATGTTAGAAAAGCTTTTGCCCTGGTATGGGTAACATAATTTAACACATTGTTTTTGTATGCTAAATAGTTCTGAAAGGCTAACTAATGTGGTTTGCCTTATATCATGTATTGAAATGTTAGAGTAAAAGTCATAAGTTTGAAGATTGAGTACATGTTAAAATGCATTTTAAAATCAAACAATAACTTTAAATTCACATTTGTCTATTTAAACCATAGAAGAAGTTAATAAAACTTGGTTGACTTTAAACATCTCTAATTTCTTTTTAAAGCGCATAGAGTCTCAATCAGTTTATTAGACCTTAGTCTATTGGAATACTAGAGACAGGATACTTTATTAATATAGCATGAATAAAAATAATATATTTTAGCTATTTTTTGGTAAGGAGCATACAAAATATCAAATCCTGTCCACATTTTAAAAATAAGTTTTCCCACTAGTCTCCATGTAAGTCCACGCTAGTTTGCTGAAGGATAACCAGCGGATTCACTCCAAAGAGTGTGTCGGACATCCCTGAGATTAACATGAAACTTGGTAAATTGATATTGTAGAACTCAGTGAAAGATTAGAATTTAAATGGCAGCCCTCAAACTTTAATGCTGACTTTGCAATTTGGAAATAACATTTATCACATTATTAGAAAGTGATTGTTTTTTCAGAGACAGATGGCATGCCATGCAGGGTTGTGATCATTAGCCCACAATGCTGGTTGTATTGATTGTTTGCTCAAACATGAGATCTCATCATAATGTCATTATATATTTTTATCTGAAGCTCTCCTGATTGGTGCTTTAAGTATCTTTAATCTTAAAAAAAAAACACTGAAAACAATACTATAGGATAAATGCTGTACTAAAAGAGTATGTTTCTATGTGCCTTAGTGTGTGCGTATCAGCACATGTGTGCAGGATCTCATAGACACTAGAAATGATACTGGATGCCCTGACATACACAAGAGCAATAAGTAGGCTAAACCACTGATCTATCTTTCCAGCCTGGTAATTGCTTTGCTTTAATACAGAAAATGTAGCTTCTCAAGCTTACTCTAATTATCATGATTCTTTGATTCTGTTTTAATAACTTCATGTTAATGTAATGGGGAGCAAATGCCTTATTCATAAGATAGCTTATCCATGCATAAGATAAATTTACACAAAGTAATTCAACATTATTTTCAACAAATGGCACCAAGACAAATAGACAGCCACAGAGATAGTGACACCAGAGCTTCACTGATTCACAGATATGACACAAAATATTTATCCCACAAGGAAAACATATATAACTTGAAGTGTATGAATTTAATTTAATCAAAAATTTAAAGTTGAATACCTTCAGAGAATATAAACAAGAATTCTAAATGGTAATTTATATAATGAAATATAAATATTTGAAAATTATATGTCTGACACAGAAATTAAATCTGGAGTATATAGAGAAATGCACAAATCTTAAAAAGAAAAAAAATAAATTTACACACCAGTGCATTCTCTAGGGAATTTATTATTTTCATAGCTCATATAAAAATGTAAGAATAATTATGTAAACATAAATGTATACATAAATTTTAAAAAAGGAAGCCACAGGTGTGGCTTAATTTACATCTTAGAATTCAGAGCAGTAGAAACCAGTGAAACCTAACTAATTATTCTTATCAATAAAAAATTGGGAGTCAGATATCAGGGTAAGCACCTGAAAGATCAGAGAAGCAAGAAAGTAGCCACCAGTAACTTCTTACCTCTTCCTTCCCTTCCTCCAAAACAGCCAAGATGCTTTTTCAGTCCTGTGTCACTACATCCTGTCTCCTATCTGTTCTCAATCCTGCAATCCCCTGTGGTTAATTTGTTTTGTTCCTCTAGTGGCTAGCTCTGATCTCTGACTCCAAGCAAGCTTTATTTGTCTGAACACAATAAAAATATCATACAATAAACCATTTGTTGTTTTAGAAATCTACAATCCCACCATTGGAAAGGTAAGAGCTGAAAGTGTAACAGGAAGGCCGTTTGTTTGTCCCAGCCACCAGAACCAAATAATCACACAGAAATTGTATTAATTAAATCACTGCTTGGCCCATTAGCTCTAACTTCTTATTGGCTAAGTCTTACCTTCTAATTTAACCTATTTCTATTAATCTGTGAATTGCCAAGTGGCAGTGGCTTACCAGCAAAGTATGTCTATCTTCTGTAATGGATCAATGGCATCTCCTACTCTGCCCTTTTTCATCCCAGCATTCAGTTCTGTCTCAACTGCCTACCAAAGTTCTGCCTTATCAACAGGCCAAAGGCAGTTTCTTTATTCATTAATGGAAATCACCACACACAGAGGGGACTCCCACATCAAGAAAGGTCACATATTTAAGTATTGGTTGATGAACATGGAGAGCCCCTGCCTGAAAACATCAACAGAAGACAGAAAATCCAGTATAATTCGTGATGCAAAAGCTTAAAGTCTTTTCAGGAAGCTTCTAAGAGATTAAGTAGTGTGTTCTTGATACTTGTGTTTTTATAGAGATATTCAACTTATAAAAATTGGTAGAGCTATTACATATTTATAATAAATCCATGCAGCTGTATGGTTATATGCAGTAATAAAAGACACTACAATTTTATGCTAATGCATGTTTTATGAGTTACATTTACTTTAAGATTCATCTATACATAGAGCAATGCACATTTCATTCTGCTTGTCTGGATTATATTACTGCATTTCTGCTTTCTAAAATGTGAATGTTATTTTTCAGAAAGGATAGATGTTTCACTTAGATGAATAGGGAAAAGTGTGGTAAAACACAAGTGGAATTGGAGGGAAAAAATTGGTGACAGAACTAGAAGTGTCTTGATAATGCTATTTGTATTTAAAGTGGATTGCATCTTTGTTTCCAGACTTTATCCTTTTTGTGACTTGTTAATTTTCTATTCTTTATTATTTTAGGAATACAAAATCCAGGAAAACGAAGGGATTGTATACTGTTCACTGTTAGAACTTTACTTAATTTACGAGCAATATGCAATACGATACAGAACATGAGAATTCAGTGAAACCCATTATCATGTATGTTGCGAAAAATTAGTTTTATCTATTTTATGTTTGTCCAAATGAGGTCTGAATGTCTCCTCTGCATTATTTTATGTGCTAATTTTTTACAATGAGTCTCAAATAATACACTATTAAGGGAAACCAAAACAGCACTGCATCTTAGAGCCAATTGGATTCTTTGCTTTACAGGCTAGGAGTAAATTTTCACCATTATGACTTTGCAGCTGACTCAGCTTGAGGAAGATTCAATAGAGTCAAGGGACATTTTCAGCTGACATCTATTATTCAAATAAGAAAATGGAAGGATTGGTAGCATAATGCACATCTATCCTCTGTTGAATGTCAGGGATTTGCCTGTCATTTCACATAATGTTCCCCTAAAGTTTCATTCCATTGTTTTTGGGGACATTTCTTAGTCTGAACTTTGAATTTCTACTCTAATACAGTGGTCATCTATAATTACCCATTAACAAATATATTTACATGTGTTTGAATCTAACCATCTTTACTAGTAGATTTCAATTACATTGTTTATTTTTCTCTCTTATAAATCTGTGCTCCATTCTATGCAAGTAACAAAGAAAATGATTGAGGCGTTACAGAATCCTGATGATAGGTGGAATTCTATTTTGTTTCCCATTGTATTTATAATAAGACTACTAAAATATTGAAAGTTTATTTTAATCCCTACCCTACTGATAACAGTTTCGGTATCACTGGTTGTTATCTTTGTGTTGGGAGGCATGTGAACTAATTTTGGACCAATACATGAGTGCTTGTCCAACAGGTTTCGAGATGAGGCAAAGCTCATGAAGACAGTCTCACTCGTTAAGGATTAATGTACAGCACAGAATACACACAGGGACCATACAGCCTGCACACTCTCTTTTCATTCGTAATATTGATGGTTCTCTTGGCAGTTTTAGTGTCATTTTGTCATTCATAGATGGGACAGATGTGATTATTCCAAGAAAGCCCTTTTTTTTTTTTCTCAAATAATTTCCTCTGAAAATTTTTGAGAGCTAATGCTTCTCTGTTTCTTGGCTGGGCAGGCCAACTGTCATTCCAGACCTTGGGAGCTGTTCTGAATCAGTGCTGACAGAATTGGAGGTAGATCATCCCTATTTTTGAAAATGTGCTTTTTTAAGTTTTGAATGGTGTTATTCTTGAAAATGTGTGCCTATGTTTACCATCTTTTAGCTTTGTAAAGAAAGGATGTACCTGGCCTAATATATGGCAAACCTAGCAAAATGATAAGCTTTATTTTTGTTTAAAGATGTCTTTATGTAAAAGTTGGGGAAAAACAAACTTGACATACTGTTTTTTCCAGAAGTTAACATTGGAGGGTGGAACAAAATTTATTTGTTAGTATGGAAAATGTGCTTAAGCGTTTTTGTTGTATAAATAAAAATGGCTGGAGCTATTCAAGACCTGCTGCTTGTATGAAACTCATCTGGTGGTTGGCTAATTCATTTCTTCACACTGAAGCTCTTTTTTCTCTCCCATGACTTGAAATCAGACTGAGGCTGGACCACGGCACCTTTGAAATCCATATGCTGTAACAGAAAAACATATTTGACAGCCTGGTCATTGTTCTGGACATTTAAACTTTGGGTTCAAACACATGAAATTTGATTATCTCATGGATCTTGTTGATGGACAAGGCAGCTGAGATTGAAGATTCTCTTCTATTTAGGGTTTTCTTTGCATTTGCTTGAGCTTGATTTTAATCTTTATAATATGTTAAAATCTTCTGACCTCTTAGTTCTTGTATTTACCATAAGCCATGACTTCGATCAGTTACATAAACACCCAGGCATCCTAATTATTAGAAATAAGACAAATGATTTCTTTATGATTTTATTGGTTTGAGAACAACAAATTTGAGATGTGTTTGATACTGTTTTATGATTTATTTTCAGTATGATTCATTAGTTACACTTGAAAGGAGAAATATTTTTATAGTCTTCTTGGAACAGCTGCAGCATATCAAAATGTCTAAAAAGATATTCTAATCACAACTGATTTTATTATACTCAAAAGGGAAGATGCTAGAAACAGAGAAAATAATTTTGAAATATTTCATTAAAACTTTTAATTGGAAAAAAAGACAAAAGTTACACAATCCTTTATTCATTAATTTGGGGTTCACAGGTTGCCAGGTCTAGATTTTAAGGTTTTCCCTTTATCTCTTGAATTTCTTCTTGACACAATAAAATCTATCATTTTCCTTCTTGGGGCTTTAGTTTGCTTGTTTGAATTTTCAGACCTGGGCGTTGAGAAGTTATTTTTACCATTTAGTCATGACCATATATACAACAGTAGTTTTTACTTGGATACTTTGGCCATTACACAATTTTTATTCACATTTTTAATTTGTGCGCATGTTTGAATGGGTGGGTGGGTGGGTACCACTCTTTTGGTGTGGAGGTTGGAGAACAACCTGTCAGAAGTCAATTTTCCTCAACTCTGTGAGTCTCCAGTGTCAAACTCAAGTTGACAGGCTTGGTTATTACTAGTGGCTTGATGGTTGACCCATACTGCAATCCCAGCACTGATCCTGGGGAAAGGGCTTTTTACATCTTACAAGAGTACAAACTATACATAGTATTGCAAACACAGAGAGATAAACATGTTCTGGATAAGACATGGAGAGTTGGAGTCAGAAACTCAACTGGTTCACAGTGAGGCTAGATCCTCCTTTCCTAAGGTATTTATTTTTATAATGTTACTATATTACAAGTATTTACTTTTATATTGTTACTACACAGAGAGTCTCTGTCCACTTGCAGAGTATGACCTCTGTACTCTTCAAGCTCATATAATGTAAACAGTATAGCTTAGATTTTGAGCTTGGTTTCTGTGGCCATACAAACCATGTAAGTGATATCCTTTGTGCAAAAAGGAAAGAAATCATTATTGTCTCTTAATTAACTCTGTTTCTAAAACTTGATGTTCATGTTACTTCTTCAGTTTATTTCTTGACATTGTTCAAAAGTTATTTATCTTAAAATTCAGTGCCATGCATTGAAAGAAAGTGGCATTCAGTAATTGGTTGAGTGGTTCAAAACAATTCAGCCACACTCTGAGGATGTTAAATCAGCAAGCTAACTAAAGAACATTATGGGTTTATTAAACTTAATCCCTAATAATTCAACCAAATGCACATTATCAAGAAGATCTCAGTATATCCCAGACATAGGTTTCATTTGATACTCAGAGATAACTGGAAACCTTTATGATCATAAAGCGAATGATGGGCGTGTGATGAATATGTGGGGGTTAGAGGAAGCAGTTGCAGGGTCAGTTCTCTTCTTCCATCCTTTAAAGTGGGCTCTGAGGACTGGCCTCAGGTCACCAGGCTTGCATGACAAACTTTCATCAATCAAGATTTATGCCAGGCTTCTGCTCAACACTTTTCATGACAGTAGATTCTGACACACACACACACATACACACACACACACACACGCTCGCATACACACACTCACACAACCAGCTACATTGAAATATAAATTTATAGCAAGCAGGTACTTAATCTACAGTCCATAGAGAAGGAGGTTTCTGTTTGCTGCTTGCCTTCTTATTTCTCTCTTTTAATATGTTTAGATGTTGGGATCGAGAAGGCTCTTTGGGTTAGAGTGTTTGCTGTTCAAGCATGAGGACTGAATTCCGTAAGAGCCAGATATGGCTACATACACCTGTAACACCAGAACTGGGGAAAAGATTAAAAAACAGGTTGATCCTGATAGCTGGAGAAGTAAATGGGCTTTAAGTTCGGGGAGATTCTGTCTTAAAGCCATGGGGTAGAGAGCCATAAATAGGAGTATTGAATATTCTGCTGTTGGCATGTGAGTATGCATATGTCTATGTGCATATGCATGTGCATGTGTATGTGCATATATGTGTATAAATGTATGACACTGTCTGTATGTATGCCTCTCTTTCCAACACAGAGATGGCCTGCCTGAATTCCACTTTTATTTTGCTGTATTACCCCTATCCCATAACTTTCACTGGGTGAAGCTGTAAAAGCAGGGCATACTAAAAAGTATAAAATTACCCTAAGTTTGTGTTGTAGAAGTACCGAAGACACTCAGTTTGGAAGAATGTCAGAGATGTTTGCTTTTGAAATTTTAATGTCATGTAGCAAGAGATTTCCATCTATTTTTCTGTTCAAAAGTTCATGGGCTTTTGCCAATCATCTTATCTGTCTTTGGAAATAACATGCAACTGTTTCCATTTGTTTTTCAATTAATTCCTCTCCATCACTATACTCTCAGCAAAATTCTACTGTAAATATGTTCTTTAAAAATCAAATCTGGATAAAACTTTGTTCAGAGTTTTCTAGGTTCTCCCAGGGATTGTGGATGGTGAGATGTAGTTTTGAAATTTAATTGGATTTTGTTCCAATGTGATAATGCCATGCTTCCAATTTCTGGGGATTCCAATAGTGAATGAAATAAACATATTTTATGGACTCAAAAATTTACTGATAATCAACTTTTATAATTAAGTTTCAAGCAGCACCTCAAGTGGAGGAAAACATTGCTATAGTTTTCATGTATGAGTCTGTTTATGTTATATAGTTTACCATATAAATCATGTATTTATAAAGCCACAGAAAATTTATGTATGTGTTCAATATTCATTTGTCATAATAGCTATTACATTGATCTTATAAAATCAATTTTATATAATCCTTTGAAGATTCAATAATGAAAATTTGGTTGTTAAAATGCATACATGATCTGACTACGTTAATAACATTTGTTCATCATTATCAACATTGTTGTTAATAATTATTCATGTGTAAATCCTAAATAAAGTTTTTTTTGGTTGCTTGTTTTTTCCAACATTTGAGTATGGTACTGGGAGAAAGCTTTCCAGATTGCATGGCCAATTTTATCCTGACTATCTATCTTAGTTTGGGTTATCATTACTATGATGAAACACTATGACCAAAAGCAACATGGGAAGGAAAGGGTTTATTTTACTCACAGTTTCATATATAACATTTCATCACAAAAAGCATAATGGCAAGAACTCACAAAAAGGGGGATCCAAAAGGCATGAGCTAGTGCAGAGGCCATGAAAAGGTCCTGCTTACCTGCTTGCTGTTCATGGCTTGCTCAGCCTGCTTTTATACAGAGCCAAGGACCACCAGTCCAGAAGTGACCCCACGCACATGAGGCTGGGCCCTCATTTCTGATGACTCCAGCTTGCATCAAGTCAACATAAAACTTTCCAGTACATTATGTCTTGCACAATGCTCATTTGCCACTTCCCAATCTGTGCTGAATAGCTTTGCCCGGTGACTAGCCCTGATTCTCAATTCAGAACAATGGATTATTTCTTACTCTGGCATAGCAATACAAAGTTGTGTTCTCTACACTGCAGGTGACATCATTGCTAACCCCTGACTGCCCTCTCCTAGTATGTTTTTCTAGATGCTGCTGTTCCTTAGCCATGCCCATTACTGTGTCTAGTGACTTGATAGAATTTTAGGAGAAAATAAAATAGAAGAAGTTATGGAAATTGATTTGGGAAAGGGAAGCCTCATCAGTTTTCCAGTCATATCCAGATGTACATGAATTATAGGTTAGGCTTGAGCAGAGGCATCTGCTATTGTTTCAAGAGAACCATTAACCAATTTAATGGCATACAATGTTATATTATACACTACATAGATAAATAATGGTATTTAACAGGCTTATTTGAAATTATTTTCAGTGCCTTGCACAGTATACTGACCATATGTGATAAATAAACCTTTACTGAGTGATTTAATGAAGGTCTTTTTGAAACTGCTAATAACAATTCAGCAATGTACCTACACAAGTAGGCATCACTCATATATTTATTCAAGACACCTTAGATAAGGACACATTTTATGTCAATTGCTGTACATAGATCATACTATTGAACAACATTATGCTTTAGTAAGTATGAGTGCCCCTCAAAGTCACTCACTGGGCAGAGTCTAAGATGGGATGTTACTCCTAATCTTCCCTATATTTTCTTTTATCACGCATCTTGTAGTAAGGTATAAAAAAACAATAAAACTGTGGAGAATGAAAATAGATAAGAGAACATATATTCAGTTATTCCTAGGTACAAACTAGGAATTTTGTGTTATTTACACTATTAGCAATCACAATAATATTCAGCAATAGGCATCCATGTTTCTATGATACAATTGCAAAAAATCATATCACAGGCTCAGAATAAAAGTGACTTGCAAAAGTACATTTTATTTCCTGGCTGTCTTGCTTCAAATGAATATGCTTAAGTATTGGAATAAAACGAATACTATAAATAGCTATCTATCAGTATAAATGGAGGGTAAATTCTTTTGGCAGATGAGTTTTCATAATGATTCATGAATAAAGAGAGAGTTCACAATGTAGTTATATGAGTGCTGCGTACAGATGAGTTAAGAGAAACTATTCAAGTTATCTTTAATAAATTTGAGAAAAGTTTTTTTGGGGTAGGTGAGTAGGAGAACTTAAACTATGGAATTATTTGTTGAATAGACATCTCTGGGAGGGAAACTGGTCAATGTGGGTACAAAATCTTATGAAAGATGCTTTACATTTATGGCACTTCATTAATAGTTTTAATAAATAATGAGTAGGTTTTTGACCTCTGTTTGGAAAGTACTATAAAGATATCTTTGCTAAACCTATTTTTTATGAAGTAAAGAGTTCATTTTATGACCTCTCCGGAGCCTTTAGACTTGGAAAGCCTGAAGGTCAATAAGGAAGAAGCGTGTAACTGGCCCAGAAGTCACAGGACAGAAAGACATGACCAGGCTGGCCAAAGTCTCTCTGCTATTAGTACAACAGAAGTCAAAAGCAGTAAGAATGGAAGGGAAACCTGCAAAGGAAAAACCCAGGAAGTGAGGCAAAAAGGCTGGTGGGGGATTCCATTCTGCATGCTATTAATGTTTTATTACCATTGAGTAATAAAGAAAATGCTTTGGCCTGTGGCAGGGCAGAATATAGCAAGTTGGGAAAACCATCAGAATTCAAGGGAATGAAGGAAGAGCCAGGCATGTGCCTTGTAGCCCCCTAAGAATCAAGATGTGAGGTAACAAACCATGAGCCTTGTGGTAAAATATAAAATAATACAAATGGGTTAATTTAAAATGTAAGAGCTAGTTAGGGATATGTCTAAGCTGATGGCTAAATGGTGTTGTAATTAATATAGTTTCTGTGTGATTATTCGGGTATGGATGGCCGGGGAAGGAAAACTCAGCCTCCACTTACAAGAGGCAGGTGGGGGGGGGGGTCAGCTAAAAGACAAGAGAGTCTAGGGCAGAGAAAACAGAAATAACACAAAGCACATGATCACTATTGAAGGAAGTATGTTTGGTAGAAAAGAGGACATCAAAAGACTCACAAAACTATCAAAGTAGGATTGGGGTTCAACCAAAAGTTAAAGTCATTCTTAATGTATGGGACAAAGAAAAGAAATGACCTTATATGGAGTGAAGGATATATGCTGATACCAGATAACAGTTACCTCAAAAACCTGCATCCTGAAGCCTTCCCAAATTCTATTCTCTTTAATAGACCTTCTACACTCTTTCAGATCTCTGCTACCAAACCTTGTGGTTGATCTGTTTAACCTCAATGCCTACACTCTAATTTTGCTGCGGCTGTTGTTGCTTTTCTGTTTTAATGCTCTGACTACTTGTGAGTTTTTCCTAGATTCAGTCTTAGATCCTAGACATTTCAAATAAAAAACCAACAAAAACTCCTCTAAAATGATGAGTAATAAAGAAAAGTGCTCTAAGCTAAGAAGAAAATGAATACACAGTACCACATGTAATTATTTTATGCAAGGAATTTGAGTAGAACCAAAGTGAAGGAATAGAAAATTGAAATGCAGGAAGTGAGCAAACCTTTAATGCTTTAAGAGGTTTAAAAGACGGTATGAATCTATAGCACTCTTTTATGAAAATGTATGCATTGAAGCTCATACCCTTCCCTCCACTGACGAAACAGAATGTCATCTGTGTTTAACAAGAGAGGTTCAAATATTTTTCGTAACTATTTTTCTAATATGTAGCCTTAAGGTGAATGCAAGAAGAATAAAGCAAGGAACTTTGACAAAGGACTAAATTTCGTCATCTTTGTAATGAGTATCTTTAACTTAAGCTCACATTAAAATCGAGGAAAGCATTTTTTTCTACATAAAAATACTTCATTGTAAAAGTTCGAAGCAAGGAAAATATAGCAGTAATTTTCCTCAGCAATGGTTTCATGCTACATGATGATCTTACAACTCCACTACTTTGGAATTAATCACTGTAGCCATTTGAATATTACTGAGCTATATGAAGTATAATAGTATAAAGGCTATTTCAAGTTTTTAGTGCTGAAAATATTTCATTTCTGTGTTACTTACATGTAGATAATATGACTCTATTCATCTCTACCTGTAGCAGGAAAATGTTTGAGAAGGCCTTCCATAAGGGTATTTCTTTAAAGATAATGAAAAATGTCCTTTTTTTTCTGAGATTCCTCGTGTTTTTATTAGATTGAACATTTTATAAAAATGATACCAGTAATGCCATCTTTGAAATTCCCACAATTTTCAATAAGCAGCATTGTTTAACTGATAAAGTCCTGAATGCAAGTGAGAATTAACTTTTAAGGTACACAAAATTGAGTTCAGTATTAATTCCCTTTGAATGTATGCAACAGTTCTCTTTTAGGACATGTGTAGTACTGTATTGTAAAGTCTCCTAATATACAATCTTAGTACTGGCTTGTACCATATTTCTTCATCTTTGTTTTTAATAATAACTATTCTGCAGCTTTTATCACATGACTTATAATTAATAATGTTTTAAGATATTCACGTATGATGGAAGATAACATCCAGATGAATAGTTATAGCTGTAACAGGTAGACAAGCCCAGAAAGTGTAGTCATGCCAAGTCATTTTAACAAGGAACACACTGAAACAAAATCTGAATATCTATTATAGCTGTAAGGTAGCAGAAGGCAGCATCATACATTTCCCTCAGCTAAGAATCTATGTCATCATATCCTAAAGAGAAATATAATACGAACCTCTATTGAAATACAACCTCAAAAAATCCCCATGTTTCTCAACCGGATCACTGTCTTCAAAGGCATAAACTCAGGGCTGTGGAGGTCAAGAGCACTGACTGTTCTTCCAGTGGATGCAAGTTTGGATGCCAGCACCCATGGGATAGCTCACAGCCTTGAGTAACTTCAGTTCCAGGAGATCTAATGCCCTCTTCTGCTATGCATAAACACCAGGCAAAAACATGGTTCTAAACTTATATGAAGGCAAAATAAACATACAAATAAATTACTTTTAAAAAATCTGAATTCTCCCACTCTCCCTAATACATTCTCCTAATTATCATTGCTAAAGGTTGAACATACGTGTGAATGTATGTATATATAGATAGTCTATACATATACATATATGTGTATACATATGTATATAGAGAGACAAAATAACATATTTTCCCTACATGTGACCTCAACCAACACCCCACTAGCAATTCAAGATAACTCTATGAACTTAGAGACAATTTTGTAAACTTAGAGACACATTTTAGCAAATCTTATTCATATTTCTTTTTTAAATGTTTTTCTATATATCCTCTGTTATTTTTGTAACCATGTAATTTATCTTCACCTGACTTTCCTAGAAATATTATTATTAATTCTACTATTGTTTGAGTTTGCTGTATTTTCTATCCTCAGTTCTCTGCTCCTTTGAATTCATAACCTTTTTGAATTGTCCTTTTCACTGTTCAACCACAGGGTGATTGCTAAAGAATAGCAGATCACCTGTCATGAAACCCAGACCCAGTCTCTAGAAGCCCCTAGTTACTATGACAAATTTACATAATTTGCATTACATCTCTCTCTATCTTGAAATACAAATCTAGGCTGATACAATTTAGCTTTGTATCCTCAGTCACATCTTTTTTCACACTTTCTTTGCTACTTATGTGGTTTAGAAATGTTTAATACAAAATAAGGAAAGATTATCTTTGCTGGTTAGATGCAATCATATCATAAATTTCCTTTTTAAACATGTAGGAAAAAATATAACTTTCTCATTTATTGAAAATTACATTGGTATGATTTCCATTAAAATCTTTCCAAAGTTCTTTGATATGCATTTTTCTGATGGCTAAGGATGTTGAGCACTTCCTTAAGTGTTTTTCAGCCATTTTAGATTCCTCTGCTCAGAGTTCTCTATTTATGTCTGTACTCTATTTTTTGTTGGATTATTTGTTATTTGGATGACCAATTTCTTGAGTTCGTTATATATTCTGGAGATCAGCCCCCTGTCCAATGTGGAGCTGGCAAAGATCTTTTCCCATTCTGTAGGCTGCCGCTCTGTCTTGCTGACTGTGCCCTTTGCTTTATAGAAACTTTTCAGTTTCAGGAAGTCCCATTTATTAATTGTTTCTCTCAGTATCTGTGCTACTGGGGTTATATTTAAGAAGTGGTCTCCTGTATACCAAAAAATGCTCAATTGTGCCACAAGGACATGTGTTCAACTATGTTCATATCAGCATTGTTTGTCAAAGCCAGAACCTGAAAACAACCTAAATGCCACTTGACCAAACAATGAATAAGGAAAATGTGGTATATTTGCACAATTGAGTACTACACAGCACAGAAAAAAAAAAAAAACGACATCTTGAAATTTGCAGGCAAATGGATGGATCTAGAAACCATCATATTTAGTGAGAAAACCCAGACCCAGAAAGATAAATAACATATGTACTCACTCATAAGTGGTTTTTAGATGGAAAGCAAAGAAAACCAGCCTACAATTCACAATCCCAGGGAACCTAGACAACAATGAGGACCCTAAGAGAGGCATACATGGATCTAATCTACATGGCAAGTAGAAAAATACAAGATCTCCTGAGCAATTTGGGAGCATGAGGATCATGGGAGAGGTTGAAGGGGAGAAGAGAGGAAGGGGGAGGAGCAGAGAAAAATGTATACCTCAATAAAATAAATTTAAAAAATCTTTCCAAAGCATCTCAGAGTTCCTTCAGGGAGAGAGCCATACTGGCCAGTCATATTGTGGTCTGGCTCTGCCGTTACTCCATTTTCTTTGTCATGTTATGTCTGGTTGTGTGGGCACATATTTCCTTTTACTGGAATGAATTTTTCTCTTTTATCTTTGCCATTTTTCAACATAGGAAGCCCACATGGTATCAACTTAGGCCCTGTGCATGTATGTAACAGTTGTATAGCTTGGTCTGTTTGTAAGTCTCCTAGCAGTGTCATAGTAAATTTTATGTTGAATAACAAACATCCAGTTTATAATGCACAATATTATATTGTTAAAGCAACATTAACATAAAATTTATTATGACAATAAATAAACACAGTAGAATTTTCCCCAAATATATTCCTTGTGAATAAACATTGTTTGAACTCAGAATAATTGTGTGCCTCAAGGCCTAGCCCTACTTATTGAGAGGGTAATTGCACTTATAGAAACTCTCCTCAGCAAAACACCTGGGTTATATTAAGAAAAATAGATTCATAAAAAATGTAATTTATATAAATTTTGTGGTGATAAATGTAGAAAAAGCATCATGCAAGCAAACATTTATGCAGTGCGACAGTGAATAGGAATTAATGCATCCACTAAAATAATATTTTGGTATGAAAAATGTTTTGCTATAGTAATCAAGGCACTCAACAGTTATAATTGCATGCATGCAACATAATGATTAATCTTGATTTTTTAAAACTTCATAGGCCTGAGAAGTGGCTAGCAGATTAATAAGGCCTAACTGGGTTTATCTGTGTTCAGAATCCCTACAGGCATCTTCTGAGAATGTGACTCAGAAATCCATGAACCGAAAGATGAAGATGCAAAGAAGACTCTTGCTAGTCAGCATTCCAGGGGATGGTGCAGATATTGACACCAGCCAGCCCAAAAGAGAGGTTTTGTGTTCTGGAATTAATAAAATGAATCAATTACCCCCATTATTGTTTACCTCCCACCTTGTGCTCCAGGTCCTAGACACATTGTTACATGATTTAATGTTTGCCCTACTGGGATTAGGGCTCGCTTTTGTCTAATTTCTTGCCATGGTCCCATTCCTTGAATGGTAGTGTTTAAAGTTATACTCTTTTGTGATCAGAATGCAGAATTAAACTTTCATCCTCCCATGTCTTCATGGAACTTTCTTTGAGTTACATAGGAGACTTTGAACTTAAATTTTGGATAATGTTGAAACTCTTAAAACCATGGGTACTCTCAAGTGTGGAGACAGTTTGTACTATGAAACGGTTATGGGCTTTGAAGGCGCATGCATACAATTTTATGTTTGGATTTGAAGTGAGTTCTCTATAGACTTGCATGCTTGAGACTTGATCCAAGCATGGTGAACTAATTTTTAGATTTATAATGATGAATAGATTCATACAGTATTTTTTATGGGGGGAGACAAAATATATAGTTGAGCTGAGAGGATCCGAGTGTATGTATGCATGCATGTATGTGTTAAATTTCCTTCATAAATAACACCCAAGTCAATTTATTAACATCTCTATGACACTCTTTAATCATAAAGCCATGTGTCTAGGTGACTGTCTTTTATAGTTTTTGCATAATCTGGAATCTAATTAAGAAGACCATTTCATTCTTTAAAAATAATCTTCAAGTCCCATCTTTGAGAAGTTTGCCAAACGCATACCTTGAATTGTAGTGTTTTTTTTTTTTTTCAAAAAACAGGGAAACCCCCAGTGACCCACAAAGTTAATCCCAACTAAGATTCCTAGCAATAGTGGAGAAGGTGTCTAAACTGGCCATCTACTGTAAACAGATTGGTGACTTCCTTAATTGCCATCAGCGATACTCTGTCCAGTAACTGATGTAATCAGAGACAAGTACTGATATTGCTCTAAGCTCTGAGAGTCTTGCTGAAGAAAGAGAGGAGGGATTGTACCAGTCAATGGGTTATGATGGGGGTACCCACATAGACAGCTGACCTGAGCTCAAGGGAGCTTGTGGTCATTGGACCAACAGTAAGAGGACCTGCATGGAACCAAACTAGGCCCTCTGCATCTGAGTGATAATCGTGTAACTTGGTCTCTTAGTTAAGCATCTAACAGTGAGAGCAGGACCTCTCCCTGGTGCTTAGCTGGCTTTTGGTAACTTGTTCCCCATGCTATATTACCTGGTCCCATCTCAAGGTAAGAGAAGGAGCTTAGTCCTGTCTCAAATTGATGTGCTATGCTTTGTGCAAGTCCATAGGAGGCCTGTCCCTTTTCTGAATGGAGATGGAGGATGGGTGGGTGGGAATGGGGGTAGATGGGAAAGGGGACGGGATGGGAGGATAGAAGGGCAGGGAAACTGGTTGGTATGCAAAATAAATGAGAAAATATGCTATTTAAATAAACCCAAAATAAAAAAAAAACACTTGTTCTTTTTCTGAGTTTATACAACTAAGTTAAGCAAATATTTCAGACTGGATTTAATTTAATGAAGAAAGTAATGCATATATACTATCTAGCAGTCCAAGACAAGGGAAATTCAAACCAGTGATATGGAAAGAAGGGCACTCTATATAGAAATAAACATTTAAAAAGTAGAGAGCTGTCTGGACTACCCAGGAACCGTGTACACTGGTGAATGAACATCACGTGGAAAGAAAAATAGCAATTCTTTCTCTTTAGGTTTCAGGAAGTCTCGACATGTATGCACTTTGAATTTTCAGGCTCTTCTGTCTTGTGTTGATTACTGTAACTTCCAAGACTCTACTCTGATATTCTTAGTTGGAAGCTAAACTGTCATGCCAAAAATTGGTTAGGCAAACTGGCAGGGGGAAAGAAGAAAAAAATGATAGGTACATGAAGAGTGGGAATTGTATGTTGCCAATGGCTGCTGTGTTTGGAAGACTGTTGATTCCGGATCAACAATATAAAAAATAGAGCCCTGGGGATTAGCTGGGCAGTAGTGTGTGTACATAACATCAGCAAGGCCTTGAGGTTCCTCCCTATGAGATGTAACATTTAAAATAAATAAAATAAAGTATGGACAATAATATTTTAAAATAGCAAATACTGTTTACCCCAGGACAAAAGATGTGGCTTATTTTAGGCCAAAACAAAATTATTTCCATGTTTATCATCGTAGCACAGAAATAATTGACAGAAATGGTGTCACCATTAATACCTATGTTGCTGAAGAAGGCATCACCTAGAAAAGCAAGTAATAATCCACCACTAAGTTGTAATGCAGGAGAGCATGTAACTTGGCAGGAGCCAAAGCATGTGAGGAAAACCCTGTTGATGAAATCAGTGCCCTGATGCAACGATGTGAATGTAGACAAAGAGGTTAGGAAATCTAGAGATGTACATTGCACTTGTGTGTTTCTTTTTATCTGAAATTCCACATCTTGGGAGGCCAAGACAGAAGGACTGTCACATACTTGAGACCAGCCTTACCACCTCAAAGACCATATTTTAAAATTTTTCTAAAACAAACAGATAAAAACCCAAGCAACACAAACAACCGAAGGGACATTGATAAATAATTTGCTTATGTTAAAGTTAATGTAGCAAGGGAGCCATTATAATATATATTTATTATAATGTATATTTATAAAATTTATCTATTTTGTTTATGTCTGTGTATTTGCATGTGCACATGGATATGCCAATGCATTTTGTATGGAAGTTTGAAGACAAGCTTGCAGGAATTTGTTCTCATTCTGTGGTTCCAGAGGATCACACTCAGGCCTTCAGGCCTGGGTACAAGAACCTGTCCTTACTGACCAGAATTAATTATTTTTAATAAAAACATTTAATATCTAATTATAAGATTTTTTTTCTGTGTGCCTGTTAATTTGTTATTGGCAGAGACTTTCACTGGTGCCCCAAGCAGGACTAAAGTTCACTATGTAGCCCAAGCTGGCCTCAAACCTATTCGTGATTCTCTTGCTCAAGCTTCCCAAGTGCTGGGACTTATATATATATATGACACCATGTCCACTGTCTTTCTTCTTTAATATCTAAAATTAATATACATAAAGGCTAGTCAAACTTCAAGCTGCGAGATGATGCCACAGGAAGATCAAAACTATATTATGAAAAAAAATACCCTTTAATAATATTTCTATTATCAGGTTAGGAGCCAGATATGTCATATGTGACATATATAGATAGATAGATATAGATATATTTTATATAACAATTGCTTCTATATAATATATATATATTCATTATCATGAATCACATGGGTATGTAACATTAATTTTTAAATGCTATTTTGTCAGCAACAAAAATAAAACAGAAGAGCACAATTAGAGAAGTGGGAAAATCAACCAAATTCAAAAAGTACAATTCCCCCAAGACAGAAACCACCCTCATGAGTATGGTAAATAAGCAAAAATCAGTTTCGTACGACTGCACTGATATGCAGCATCCAATGGAGTCAACATCATGGTTCCAGTAGGAATAGACTACTTCTGTTCATATCAGAAAAACACACAAATTCTTAAAGAGAGGCTTTAATTCCTTATATACTTATTGAAATTTTCATATAATATCTTGATAAACTCTTATCCTGAAATCTCAACAATATCTTTGAGGACTGTGAGAAAACTTAATCAATTATCTTGAAGGAACACAATCCTTCTACAAACGGGATGAATTTGAGAGTAGGTTTTACTTGGACAAGTGGAGGTGTTGGTTTTTATTTCTTTCAAGTCATGACTAAGGCAGATGATATAAATCATTAAAGGTCAATAGCCCTATCATACCACACATGCTTTGCTATTGGAAACTCCTCTGCAAGTCATTAACAGTAAGCTTCAAGATACAAGGGTAAGATCACTAAAGAATGGTGTTTTCAATTATTTTATTATCCAATTAAGGAAACCATTAAACAATTATGTCTTCCAAGAGGCCAAACATTATTTCTTTTGTTTGCAATCCTTCCTTTTATGTGTGTAACAATCATTCTGTGTTCTATGAGTTGTACTCAAAGATTTAGAAGTTGTTCTCTTTAATAAGAGAGTGGTTTAAAGAATCTAAGAACCATTAATTTGTCCAAATTAAACATCAAGCAAGCAATAAAGGTGACCTTTGAACCTTATTCAGAGTCCTGTAGAGTTCATATTTTTGACTTGCGTGTGTATATCCATAATCTGTCTTCTTACAATCTGAATTATATTTTTGATATTATGAAATAATCACTCCTGGAGTTGAAAAGGTGGCAAATTAATCTCCAATATCATACAAACCCATATCCATGCCTGCTATGTCTGGCTCTTATTTGTCGTTTCCTTTATAATTGAAGACTCAACAAATGAAAGAGTACATGTAAACAAGAAAACCAACTTAGGCTGGGAGATGGCATTACACATTAAGTAGACTTACAAGTCTACAAACAATGGTTGTGTCATTATAATAATTGAGTCATTACAAATATCACAGGCACTAGATTGTTGAAATTGGTGATATTCATAGTTTTGACTTGATTGGTAATTGTTCAGAAAGAGTTAATAACAGAATTAGTAAAGACTATAATTTTTTTTAAAGATTAATTTATTGTTTACGGTGTTCTGTCTGCATGTATGGCTGCGGACCAGAAGAGGGCACCAGATTTCATTACAGATGGTTGGGAGCTACCATGTGGTTGCTGGGAACTGAACTCAGAACTTCTACATTTTTTTATAAATTATTTTTTGATTTCTTTTTGAGATAGTCTCTCACCATGCAGGCATCATGGATTTTTACAGGAGAAAGGGCTGACAATGCAAACTTTAGCAAAATCAAATGCAACCTCACAGCAGGTGCTGGACCTGAACACATGTGCTACAAATATTGGATAACTAAATGTCCACTGTCAGTGAATCCCAGTAAATGGAGTGGAATAGAATATTTTTTGGTCATATCTTATTAAACCACAGCCATAGTTGATAAAACTTTACACGGTGCTTTCATTGTTCTCTGTTTTACAAGCAAGAGTTGTTCTTACCTGTAGAAAGTACTTCAGAAAGGAAACATTTAAGCCAAACTGTGGAAGCCTGAGCTACTGAATGAGAGATAAGTAAATGCCAACATTTGGAAAATGAAAGAAATTATACTGAGAAGAGAAGGTAATGCTGTGGAGTGTGTGTGTGGGGTGTGGGGGGTGATCGAAACTGTCTGTAATTTTCCTTATAACCTGGTAAAACTCCCAAAAAGATTTCACCAAAGGGAAAAGCTATTTAAATGTTTCTCTGGAAATCTAGGCTCTGTAATCTCTTGCTATGATGTGAAGCATTTACGATGTGTTGAAAAGTGCCCCGAGAGTGGGAAAGTGCTGGCTGCCATGGAGAAAATGACTGGGTTCTGAAATTCTGCCCACAGTAGAGACTGACAGGGAAGACCCATTGCAGAGACAGGCCATAGCACAGCAAATTAAGCTCTTAGCACCTTTAACATATTTAATGAAATTCCTAGCGGGAACAATTCTTTGTGATTTTCTCATTAATAAACTTTGTAAGAAAGGCAGAAGTGAAATAAATTTTCATGGGAAGATTACAAAATTAAAAACCATAATTAGCATCAATACCACATTAGCAATCTAAATAATCCCTAATACTTAAGCTTCTAAAATGTGAGCCAGTCCCGAGAAGATGAAATAATAAACAATTATTGCAAATAGAAAACCAACAAACCAGCAAATCAGTCTTCCCCCACTGTTTCCATTGTTATCAATCTGAAACCTTTTGAAAAGAGCAATTTAAAATGAATATACAAAAGTTAAATTATAGCATTTCATCAGTAACATGTAATTGGATATTTAATTGTATATCATAAGGAATATTTCTCAAAGTATTCTTGCTGTCACCTAAAAATATTGTGTCATACTATGTCTGGGAGTAAAGAATAGAAACAGGAATTTGAACTATATCATATTTAGCAAGTATGATGTTACTCTTGGATCAATTTGATTGGATTTATAATTTAATTGAGCTTGTCTATTAGGGCATTTCCTGGAAGACTTAAATATAGGTAAAGATCATAGTGTAGATGGCACATTTTGACAGTACCCCTCATATTAAGACATATCCCATTGTCACCTGAGGAGGATGGGCCCAGTGGCCCCGATTGACCAAATCAGCTACCACACAGTCACACATCCAGGGATTTGAGTTGGCACAACCCAACATCTTCTCCATTTATAACCTGCTGGAGTGAGTGAAGGGGATGGTCCTGTGGAACCATAGCCACAGGATATCTATGACATGGTGTAATAGCAGGAGATCCAATAGGAGTTTTGATGAGTATTGATGGTGTACTAGAGACCATAGAGCTTGAACCCGAGTAATGACACTTTTATACATTTTACGTAATGAACTTTTGCAGGTAAAGATGTTTGGACAATGGGATATACTGCATGATATACAACAGCTCCCAATGCCACTAAGACAAATGAAAAGAAAAACAAACGGTAAGAAAGATGGAGGAGCAAACTGGTTTCTTTTGTTTGTTTTTGAATATTCTTATTTTTATTCTTTATTTTCTCCCATTTTTTTTATTTCTCCTTTGTGGGGGTGCTACAAAGGTGAAGTGCAGATATTGAGGGACTGGGGATGAGTGGGATTAAAGTGCATGATGTAAAAACCCAAAGAATCAATAAAATTTATGTAAAAAAAGAGAGATCCTGTAAAAGAATACTGCTTTTGACTGCCAGCCTTCACTACTTGCATGCTTTTGCTCTGTTGCCAGTTGCAGTTGCTGCATCCATCCTTTTCAAGCATTGGTATCTAGCTTCATCCATCATCAAGGCTGGACTAAAGACTAATAGCTCTCTGAGAATCATGGGACCCTAATGACACTGAAAAGCTAATGATCCTCACCTCTTCAGTGTGCATCTATTGTTGGACTATCCAGCTCATATCTAATAAATTCCCTTTGTAAATATTGTTATGTATAATTTTCCTTACAGATAAGTGTCTGCATTGGGGGAAGCTTAAGATACAGGATGTCCTAAAGGAAAGGTAAAAACTATAAATTCTGAAGAAAAACTCATTTAGTTCTGGAAGTAACCAGTTTCAAAGACTTCAAGAAGTTCCTGAAACTGACCAAATACGCTGAATTTCTTCTTCCCCAAACATACTTGGGCAGTAAGAATTGCTGGTGGACTCTTGTTTGAAAGAGACAGAGACCAGAGAGACTATAAAGTGGCTATGTCCAGGAGAGTTATCAACAAGTTCATACCAGCTGAACTGCCTAAATGAAACAAGATGCAACCTGCCAAATTGCCTGCTAGTTTTGGGGTGCACTCCAGGTTTCCAGTAGCCATTACTGAAGCAATAGTAATTAATAAACAAGGCTTAGAATTTGAAGGAGAGCAGGAAGTGGTATATAGGAGGTTTTATAGGGAAGGAAGAAAAGGAAAAGTGTTTTAATTAAATTATATCAACTTTTTATAAACAAAAAGGGTTATGAGCAAATAATGGCAACTAAGATATGGAAAAAATCAATTCTTTTTCAAGGAATCAGTCTTCTTCCGTGATGAATCCTCTAGTAGGTTATTGAATCACAAGCGGCCAGCCCTAAGAAATACATATATGCTGAACACTAAATGGATTCAGCAAGGTGTGTGTGTGTGTGTGTGTGTGTGTGTGTGTGTGTGTGTGTGTGGTTTGAAAGAAAATGACTGCAAAGGAAATGCCACTATTAGGAGGCATGGCTTTGTTGGAGTAGGCGTGGCCTCGTGGAGCCAGCTTTGATGTCTCGTGTATGCTCAGGCCACATCCAGTGGGACAGATCACTTCCTGTTGCCTTTGTGTCAAGATGTAGGACTCTGCCATGTCTCATTCTGAATATAATAGACTAAATCTCTGAAAACGCAAACCACCCCAATTAAATGTTTTTTTTTTTTTTTTTCCTTTATAAGAGTTGCCTTGGGTTTACCCCTCCCACACATCAATGCCTGAGGCAGGTGGGAGAGTTGGCCCTGAGGCCATGAGGGCAGGAGAGTTACCACTCACCCCCACCAGCTGTAGCACTCTGGAGAGATGCCCTGCACTTTGCCTGGACAGCACGACAGAGACAATCCTATTGGCAGAGGTGTAGGTGAGCCAGTCCCAAAGTTGTTAGCATGGGAAAGCTGCCGCCTTTGCTCCTAAATCACGTGGCAGCACAGCAGGGGAGATTCACCCCCCCCCCATAGTTCTGAAGCCACAAAACAATTCCACACCAGTTAAGAATTACGGATAATAAAAAGTGTTATTTATTTTAGGGGAAACAATTTACAGATCACTGTCCCAAGCAACAGGCCTCTGGTCGCAAACAGGAAACAGAGGGTCTAGCAGCCTGAACGGGGAGCCAGAAGCAAGAGAGAGAGAGAGAGCACGGCTCCCGCTTCTTTTTCGAGTATACGATACCGTGCCCCAGTGTGCTGGTATCTTAAAGGCTATTGGCTGAAGAAGCAGAATGTGCTCCTGCAGCACAGTTCCCTCAATGCCAGGCAGATGGGAGATGTCATAAGATCATAAGACGAGGAGAGCTGTAGCACTCTGGAGAGTGGTCTCTATGCCACCCCTGAATAGTAGTACATTAGAAATGGTCCTGTCTCTTGCTCATAGCAACAAGAGGTGAACTAGCAAGGGTAACGCAAGAGAGCTCACCCTGGTAGTGAGGACAATGGAGAGCTGCAGGATGAACAACCCTGCAACTACACTGGGTCCGAAACAGGGTTATGAGTTTGCCCACCCCAATATCCACTCCATCTATAATCTATGGACTACGTGAAGGGTTGGATCCTGTCGACCCAAAGCTGCAGGATTTCCATGACACAGGGCAACAACAGGATAACCAAGAGGAGTTCCAGATATGGCCCTGCATTAATAGTGTGACAGAAACCTTTGCAAACAGACTCTTTGCAATAAACACTTGCAAGCAAAGATATGTGGATAAAAAAAGGGGCAGAGAGCAGATATGAAGAGACAGGGAAATGAAAGGAATGGAAATGCAAGACACAAAGAATAATAAGGAAGCTAAAAAGATGTTGTATCTTCACAGCAATAGAAACTCTAGCATACATACACACATAAAATAATTAAAAAAAGAAGGTATGAATTTCTGAAGGTGTGGTAAAACTTAGGGGTTTGAAATGGAAGGGTGAAAATGATGCAAATATAGTATTTACTCACAAAATTATCAACTAGCTTCTTTTTGTCCAACACAATATTCTTACTGATTGTTTTGGAATTTCACATAATGCACCATGATCACACTTACTTCCCAGTCCTTCCAAATCCACCACCAAGCCTTGTGACTTCATCCTAAAAAATAAATAAATAAAAAAGAAAGAAAAAGAAAAAGGAATTCCATGTTCATTTTGTTTTATCCATATACTTGCTGGATCATTGTCAAACTCTAAGTTGCCCCTTGAAAAAACTGAGTCCTCTCCCATCCCTACTCCAGCCAGAAGCCATCATTAATTAATAAAGAAAGCTTCTGGTTTCTGGTCTGGGGATTGAAGGGTATTCCAAAGTGGGTCAGGAGAACCCACCGTAAAACACAAAGATGAACTTCAATGGTAGCTACACTTTGGTATGTTCTAGAAGCTTATTCCTGTGACTAGAGACAGTGTCACACAACAAATATATGTACATACATACTTATATATACATATATACACATACACACATATGTATACATATGCATATGTGTGTGTCTGTGTGTATAGACTTTCTGTCCAATCTGTTCCTCTCAAGAATCCTGTCAAAACAGCACATAAGAAAGGGCTTACTTTTGAATTGGAGAGTGATTTTCCCTTTCTACATTTAAATTACAGTGGCAACTCTTCTGTAGTTTTGCTTTTTGTTTCGAGGTTGCTTAAATCTCACCAATCCTCCAAATAACAGTTACATCTTTCTCAAATGTTCCTCTGTCCAAAGTTCTCATACTTCCTTTAGAATTTTATTCTTACTCTATCGTTCTTATTGCTTTATATCTCTCTCTTTATATGCTAAAATGAAAAACACAGATTGCTGAGACTAAGGGAGAAATAAAATGTAATTAAGAAATCTATCTAAACAAGAAGAAAATAGGTTTGAGTTTAGAAAAAAAAAGGAAGAAAGTTTTTGGTTAGAATAGTAGATCTATTTAGATTATGTGACTTTTAAATAAACATAAAAAGTACTTCTTTAGTGTTATTTAAAATTTCAATACATATTTTATGAGATTTAACTAAAACAACTTAAATTGCAAATGTAGTTTTTTATGTTCATCTATTTTTTTTCACTAAAGTTTTTCAAGCTTTTCCTCTAATAGTGTTCTCAGTTTGATATGGCTCTCATTCTCTCCTCTCAAAACACACATACACATAAACACACACACACACACACACCCCACACATACACATACACACACCACACCTCTTTTACCCAAGAATAAGTGCATTTCTTCTCACTCATAAAATAAATGTCTGTCCCTTTTCAACAGACAGACTGCTGCAGAAAACTAAAACTGTTTAAAATTCAGGGAAGATGAGATTGTAGGGTTTCAAATCCTAACTGATATACTTATAACACAATTATTGCAATTGAAGCTCAGAGGTCATTGTGGAAGAGGATATAGAAAGAACTAAAAGAGTCTGAGGAAGATAAAAGCTGATGTGTTATTGTGTCTCCTTGAAATTCCAGAGAAGCTATGTCTGTGCATTTTCTTCAAGATGGCTGACTAAACAGGACCTAAACAGTGACACCTGTAGCAGACATGTTATCATGGACAGAGGAGAGCTCACTAGGCTTCAGTCTAGTCAGAACTATAGACATATAAGGAATGCTGAGTATGGGAAAAATAGCCTTTCCCATTGAACAGCTCCCTAATTGTTTATCCAATAACAAGTGGTCATGCTTGAAATCAAGTACATTCTGGTGACATTGTTTGAAATAAGCAAATTCTCTTTATGCATTTTGGAATGTATGTATGTATTGTGTATATGTATTTAACAATAACTAAAGAATAAAAAGTGATGAATTTGAGAGAAGGGAAGATTACACAAACAAGGAGGAGGGAGGGATGGAACGGGGAAATAATGGAATTATATTATAGTTTCAAAAATAAAAAAAAAGTAGTGTCAGAATGATTAGGAATGTGAGGAGACTTAGGAAACTGGAAGAAACTGAAATTACCTCTAAAATTAAGTATTTAGCTTAATAATCAAAAGCTCATCTGAAATCCACAGTGGAGGATATGAAATAAGACAGTTACAGGGAAGCTCTGACTACAAGGTAATTATTACAATGCTTCTGAACCCCAGCAATGTAGGTGTCAACAAATCAAAAATGTGAGGTGAACTAAGGAAACATCTAACTCAAAGCAGAAGTTGTGTCTTTTGTTTTGCCTGCCAACCCTGTGTGTAAAATGCTGATACACACTACAGCTAATACACTACAACCCTGTGTGTAGAATTCTGATACACACTACAGCTAACACACTACAACCCTGTGTGTAGAATGCTGATACACAGTACAGCTAACACACTACAACTGTGTGTGGACTGCTAATACACACTACAGCTAACACACTACAACCCTGTGTAGAATTCTGGTACACACTACAGCAAAAGTATTTTCTCAGCTTGTCTGAAACATAAACTCTATGCCACATAGACTTTTGGTTGTAGGATAGGTCAAGATAACAAATTGAGGATGTAGGACTACATCATGCACCTACTCTTTTTTAAATTAAGTTGTGAGTGTAATGCAGATTATATTCCTTCCAGAAGAATATGGGGCACTGAAATGTGAAGAATAAGGACATGAACTGAGAAATGGTAAGCTGAGGAGGGATGTCTTCTTGTCACTGGAGACAAGTGTTTGGAAAAAGTCTCATGCTCAACATATTACTTCTATCACATTCACATATATTTCCTGTGTCTTTTCAGAACTTTTCCTCATTCCGTTTTAGCAGTGAACATTTTCTCATTGACTGAACGCATGAATCGACCCATTCACCTTTTCATTTTTATTGTTTATTTGAGCTGATATAACGAGATATTATATACTGGGTGGCACATGAATACTAGCAATAGTAAACCCACTTGTGGAGGAAAAGTTCAACATCAAATAATTGGGCAATTTGGTGTCTGATAATGGACAGTTTCTTGTCTCAATGATGAAATCATTTTTCCCTTTTTTTCCTCTTTACTTTTTGAAAAGGATGATAATAAAATTAATTTATTAATATTAAACATACAATAAGATAAAAACTAACACTTTGGATTTGAAGAAAATAAATAAAAGGGGAAAAAGAGCCCAAGAAAGGGCTCAAAAACCAGAAAACCTTGCTCACAGTATCAGGAATCTCAAAAAAACCAGTAAACTAGAGGCTATCTATCTATCTATCTATCTATCTATCTATCTATACACACACATACACAAACACACATAAAGGATGTGTAGTGTGTCTCTTTTACTGTACAGTTCCTGTGTGTGTGTGTAATTTGTTTTCAAAATGGAAACCCTGACACCACATTGTGAGACAAGAAACCTGGAAAGAAGTCACTGAGTTCAATTTCTGTTAGTCATCTACTGATAGGAATGCAGCCTACTTACCTTGAAGAAAGCAAATTTTTCATTTGTATTCAAATGTTGTCAATTGGAGATAGTTTCTGGAGTATCTAGTTAATCTTCAGCTCTAGCATCCCATCATATGCAGAGCAGGGCAGTCTCTAAGCATATGGCCTCAGACTTCATTAGACATACGTGTGTCTGTGTATCCATCTTTGTGATTTAGAGAACCTTGTTTCCTTGATGTTCTCCATTCCTTCTGCTTCATACACTCTTTCTACCTTCTCTTCTATGGGGTTGTCTGAGCACTTTGGGGAGGGATCTGATGGAGATATCTTATTTAGGGTTGATTGTCTTTCAATCTGCATACTGTAAGACTGTGGGTCTCTGTATTTGTTTCCACAAAAATGAGATTTCTTATGTCTTCATAAAACAACAAGAAGTTCAGTAAAATATTCAGGGTTTATGTTTTAATTTTTTTAATTATTCTTTGATTATATTTCTCTCTTCCCTTTTCTCCTTCCGAATCTTCCAATATACCCCTCCCAACTCTCCTCCAAATTCATAGCTTTGTTTTTCTTTTGTATCAATTATTATTGCATATATGCAATATATATGGATATACACATATATTCCTAAATATAACCTGGTAGTCAGCTTTTATGACATCAGGACTGATAGTTTGACTCCTTTTATAAGCATTTATGGGGGTACTTACCTCATGAGATACTTTTGCATTTGTAATTAAAGTTTAGTATTTATTTAGTGAATCCATGTCATATCAGGTAGTTTGTTTGTTTCCAAGTTTTGAGAATTATGAAACAAATAGCTATAAATATCCAAGTTTCCATATTAGAGTGGACATAAACTTTCAACTCATGGCTAAATTACCAGAAGCATGTTTTCAGGGTTGTCCTGTCAAAATACATTGAATTCTATAAATGTCTGTCACACTGTCTGAAAAAAAAAGACTGTACTATTTTTTTCTGCCCTACATTAATGCATAACTTGTCCTGTTACCACTTGATTATATAAGCACTTAGTTTTTTTTTCTATGATCCTGACTTGTGACCATTCTAGCAGTTATTGTATGCCTTTATTGGAGATGTGAACAATGCTTATTCACTTCAGATGGGATACCAGCAAAAGATAAAATAAATAACTCCATCTAAGTTTTGGGTGGTGAAGTGATGTGGGATTCCCCTCTGTATGCTATGAATATGTTTTATTGCCACTGGTTAATAAAGAAATTTCTTTTGGCCAATTGCTTAACAGAATATAGCCAGGTTGGAAAAGACAAAAAGAGAGTAGGCAGAGTCAAGCAGAGACACCATGTGGCTGTCATAGACACACACACCGTAACCTTGTCAATAAACCATGAGCCTCATGGTAAAATATAAAACACTATGAATGGATTAATTTAAGGTGTAAGAGCTAGCTAGAAATATGCTTAAGCCATTGGCCAAACAGTATTGCTATTAATATAGTATCTGTGTCATTATTACAGGTCTGAGCAGCCAGAACAAATAAACAATCTCTGTCTACACAAATGGCACTCCAACGAGTACTGATTGCATCCACACAAAATCTGAGAGAGCTTGGAAAGGGGGCTGGAGAGATGGCTCAGTGGTTAAGAGCACTGCCTGCTCTTCCAAAGGTCCTGAGTTCAATTCCTGGCAACCATATGGTGGCTCACAACCATCTGTAATGAGGTCTGGTGCCCTCTTCTGGCCTGCAGACATACACACAGACAGAATATTGTATACATAATAAATAAATATTTGTGCTCGCTTCGGCAGCACATATACTAAAATTGGAACGATACAGAGAAGATTAGCATGGCCCCTGCGCAAGGAAAGGAATTCGAGGCATAAAAGAATAGAGTTAAGCACTGCTTCTTGGTAGCTAGCATTTTCCTTTTTCCAGATGGGCTTGATTTTTGATAGTGAGCAGGAGCGTCCTGGCTCTTTTAAGAGAAATTTTGCTGGTTCAGCATTAGCAGCAAAACAAAACAAAAAAAAATGCACTGCATCTTTAAGAAATGGCAGCTTCCAGGTTTGTGATAGTTGCACATACAGCTCTGGCTCCTTCAGGAGGTCAAGCACTTAAATGGGGTCTGTGAGCAGTGTGTTACAAATGGCTCTCAGAGGTAGTGGACAAGCCTCAACCATGTTGGACTGGTTGGAGCCAGACCGTGTAGAGTTGGTCCTAGCCATGCCTGCTTAGCATTAAAAAAAAAAAAAAACACACACTCATGCTCAGAAAATAATTACAGATTTACCAAAAAAGACAGATTCAGATTTAAAAAAAAGACCTCTAAATGGGTCACAGTGTTGGATAAACGTACATAGGCTTGAGAGAGCAAAAAGAGTAGAGACAGTTATAATATAAAAGAATACAGACTGTCACAGATTAAAGGAATAGAGATAATAAAATAAGTATTAAACTTGTAGAAATAGTATGAGAGTAGAGAAAAATAAGCCATGTATAGATGGAAAATAGACAGAGAGTCTGGATAATGTATAGCTAAACCAGCATATATAACTTTCAAGTTAATGACTTCAAAATTTGGGTCTAACGATGTTGCTTTAGAAAAGAGGTTCTGCTTTTGTTTCCACAGAAGATGAGAACCTATGGATGCTTTCCAGACTACTGTGGTTTGATGGACCAAGAGCTCCTGAAAATTCTCCGTGAACCCCAAAATTACTTTGCACAACAAGAGTAGGAAGTAGTTTGGAAGAAAATATGCCCAAATTTCCAAATTTTATTTATAAATGTTTCTTTACATATAAAGTTATGCTATAGAGATGAATACTTTGCATTGGTATGGATCTTGGTTTATTGATACAAATTAAGATCAATTTTGTTATATGTATATTTCTTCTCTTGATTAAGATATTATGTTTGTGAAGCTCATTTAAAAATGTAATATATAGTTAAGAAAATCATATAATTATCAAGCTTGTAGTCATGTTAGATAGGTTTTGTAGATTTATAAAGATGTATTTCATTTAGATAAATAATATTCAAACCTTCCAAAGACCTATGGGATATGACATTTAAAATGTTTTAAAAACTTACAACTTCTCGTAATAATGAGACTCATCTGCTCTTGGCACCACCAATCTACTTCAAAAGGATGATGGGCATAGAAGGGACTCCATATGGAGTTTGTTAGCCATTTGGGCAAGAAACTTCTCTTGCCTAGATTGCTTGATGTTATGCTGTATAAACTGGACATGTAGGACCCACAGAATTGCTAAACTTGCTAAAAGTGGGTAAGATGGTCCTTCAGGGTTCTTACTTCATGATAAAATTTCCAGACATTTTATAGGACACAGAGGAAAGCAACAGATGAACTTTGCCAGTACAAGGCATAAGTCTCCTTCTCCAGCAATGGGTAATGGGCTTTATAGCTCCCAACAAATGACCCTGTGAATTTTGTAACTTTCAGGACTAATCTGTGCCTTGTAATTTTTGTTAACTTTCTAAGTCTTATGATGGTCTTTCTTCTCTATGGAAGGAAATGCATTAAGTCAGGGAAAGCAGTTACAACACAGGGGTCACAATAATGCCGAGGAACATAGGAAATTTTGGAGAGTGGGAAATTGCAGATAAACATGCATAGGACATGCTGCATTGATAAGTTGTTCTTTCCTCCAGTCTCCATCGAACTGAATTCATACATTTTTGTTGCTAAAGAACTGCTGAAATTTTCCTTTGTAATGAAAATGACAAGGCTGTCAACAAATGCAGCTGTGTGAAGGGCAGGTTCCTGGTAGAGGATGTAGGCAACAAAACACCATGATTCCATAAAATCCTGGTAGATTTTGAGGAACAGCAACAATACCTTCCACTATGCTGAGATAAAATTCAAGGTGCTTTAACTCCAACTGTTTCTGCTTTCTGTGTTACCTCCTATGGATCTATCACATGCTATTCTTTTGAATGATTGTTCTACCTTCCCACAGGGATAGAATAACTCATTATTCATGCTCTCTCTGTTTCTTTTCCTAACTCGAACAGCTGTTTTTTTTTTTCAGATAAGTCTCCACTAAAATTCTTTTCATTATTCATTTCATATCTTAATAATTTAAAAGAACACTGTCTTACATAGCTTCCCCAGAGGTTGATGACATATATAACATCCAATGAGGATTCAGTCACCACAGACTTACAATCTACGTGTAAGTAATTAAATCCACATAGGGCATTGGAATCCTGATATTCTAGGAGAAAAACAAACAGGATATTTTCCACATATAAATACTGAAATTTTTGGTCTTGACATTAGTAAGGAATGGATGATAACTATGTTGAGGTTGTTCTTGAGTTCTCCACTATTGCTAAGGTCTATGTGTTGTTGCACTGGAAAAATAGAAAGAAGAATGACACTGAAAAAGATTAATGATAAAACACTAATTAACATTGTGAACTTGAGTGTTCAGTCTTATTTATAAGTCAACCATAATGATCCCCTCCCCCAGTACTGACAAGTTCATTGCAGATGTGCTATGGCCCTCCCCTGACAAACCTATGGTGTATGTTCCAAATCAATCAAAGTGTCCTGAATTGATCACAGATCAATTTTTTTATGAAAGTTAAGTTCAATCTTAAAGTTTTCATAACACCAACTAGACAGCTATTGTTGCCAACAGGCACTTCCAGAAGTAGTTAATTTTCTTAGGAAGTTTCTCTACCTTCAAATCTATAACTGATCATAACTTTAGGGTGAAAGAGCCAGTGTGTATCAACGTTGCTCATGAAAATCAATCTTGAATCTCTTCTGTAGTTGGACTTTCTTGTTAAACTTTCTTTAAACTGTCAGCCTCTAAATAATGACATGGAAACATTTTATTAATTATGAAAGCTTGGCCTTTAGCTTAGGCTTGTGTATAACTACATCTTATAAATTATCCTGTTTCTTTAATCAACATTCTTCAACCTTGTGATCCTTCTTCCTTAGTCTCCTAAGTGTTTAGATTGAAAACAAGTACCACAAACTTTACAAGTTTTGTCATGTTTTAGGAACTATGAAGTGTATTTTGGTATATAAAATAGACATAACATTCTTCTTTCTATATTTTGATGTATATGGGTTACTATTATGGCATAATGAAATCAAACTAGTTTTTCAATATTGCAGCCAATATTTCAGTTGCCATCACATAGCAACTGTTCTTGATTATATAATGAACAAAATAATAGCTATCCATTAAGTCTTTGTACCTTATAAGTAGAAGATATACACCATAGCCTGTAACAACACATATTACCTGTTTTAAAGTTTATCAGTCATTGCTCAGTGCACATTGGTTTATTATTCATCAAAACATGAAACTAAACAGATTCCTTGTCTCCCACTGATGAATTCTCATGACATTTTATAGAAATAAGAAATTCTAAAATGACACTGACTTGCAGAGATATAAATGCAACAAAAATATGAAGACTATCAGAGCGAAATTCAAAAGAGTTGTTCATAGACTTGATGGAAATGCAGAATCCTGAACTAGAGAACATGTCACTGAAACAAAGTAGCCATGGAACATCAGGACACACAGGAGAAGCACTGTGGAGGAAAAGGATGAAGGAGACACAGCACTAGGAAGTCAATACAGAACAAAAACTCTCAGATGATCTACTGAATATGGGAAAGGCAAAATGGTGACATCAATACAACTAAAGAAAATTGCACAATTCACTAAATTATAGATAAATTCCAATCCACATTTTGATGTATACAAAAATGCTGTTCAAATTAACACTTATTCCCAATTAAACTTTTTTCAAAAAAAAAAAATATAATAAATTTTCAATGTTTTCACTGTTTCAAATAATAATGCTCTCAATAAACATGCATTTAAAAAACCCTTTCTCTATTCAAGGTTATAACAAGAATAGGAGGATTTTTAATATTTTAAAGAATAAAACTTCTAAATGTAATAGCAGAATTTTTTTCCATTAGTTACGAAAAGATTGTGCACAGTTATAGCTTTTACAGATGCTTTTGTAGATCTAAACTAGCATGCTGAAACTACTGAATGCCACTATTCATACATACTACAGCATACAGACTCAATTAGAAATTAGACAATTTAGGTTGGTATACCTGAAATCGAAGCTGATGGTAAAACAAATTCTAAGTTTTCTGTAAATCTTAACATCCTGATTTTTTTTTTATTTTTGAGACAGGGTTTGTCTGTAGCTTTGGAACCTGTCCTGGAACTAGCTCTTGTATACCAGGCTGGCCTTTACCTCACAAAGATCCTCTTGCCTCTGCATCCCATGTGCTGAGATTAAGGGTGTGTGTCTCCACTGCCCGGCCAATATCCTGCATTCTTAAGGACAGATGTAGGACCAGGGGACAGAAAGAACATAGCTTACACTATTATGGGGAAATGTTATAAAACATGTTCTGCCTAGAGCAAGCTTGCTAAAACTAGAGAAGCTTGGATATGTGATTTTAGTAGTGAAGAAGCTAGTATCCCAGTGACAAAAATTCATTGATAGAATGCTATGGATTCAAAGAAATACTTCTATGTTTCCCAATATTCCTCTCCTGATAGAAATTATCTAAAATAATTTTATGTCTCTATATGTATCTCTGTCTCTCCTCTCTCTCTTTTACACACACAACACAAACCTGTAATATTTTCTAATTTAGTATCTCATTCTTCTATTATGATGTGTACTTTCCCATAAATTAATGCAACAACTTTAAGTTCCTATTTATTTAATAAAGCATTAGTTTGGATCTGTCAGCAGAATAAGTAAGAAAGGGATCGTCAACTTGAAAGGCTTCCTAAAGTTCTGAGCAATGGTAACAATCATATCTATGGTTAAAAGTTTGGAACAGTCTTTTACAGTTTGCATGGCTTTATCTTTTTCCTTCTCTTTACAACATTTCCAAAAGGAGACAAAGTCTGTCTTTGCTTTTTAAATTTCCTTATACTATCTGTTTATTTAAAAACTAGTTTATAATACAGTTTGTATAATTTTTATGTGCATCCAAGGGAGCAATCAATACAACTTCCTTTAAAATTGAAAGAGTGGTGTTCAGCAACTCCTATAGGTCTATGCCTCACTATTTTATCTCCAAATTCGAGAAGCAATATCTTGTAGCTAAACAGGATGTGAAGAATAATAAATAACTTGCTGGATGAAGAAAGGTGTCATTCAGGAGGCTAAGTCTTTTTCTTGGAGCTCTGAGGAGGAACAGCCATAACAAAAATTTCTCCCACTTCTTTTAGATGCACATAGCTGATCTGCACTCAGAAATCATTGGTGCAATGAGATCACTTGTGGAGAAGTCTCCTTCTTCCTAACACCAGCAGATACTGTATAACAGGCCCTCTTATTGAAATCTTTTCTTCAATTAAAATGCTACATTCACTACTCCCCCACAGGATTATGGAAGACACTGGAACTAACATAATCCCTGATCTTCGGCGGAGACTGTTGTCTGACATCAGTTCAAAAGAAACAAGTGTTTGGTGCAAATCTTCTCTTAGGTAAAGCATGTGTTGATTCAGCATCATTCGGGCCATATCTATGCACAGTTGTAGACATATAAATAGGCATATATATATATATATATATATATATACACATACATACATACATTTACTTGTAGCTCACATAATTGCTCTCTTATTTATCATCTTTTGGACATCACTATGTATCAGTTCACCACTCACCATTTTATGACACATGCAATGCTTCATACCTCAGTGCTGTCTTTCTTCAACAAATTTATGATGAACATTTGAAAACTACTGACATTTTGAATGTTAATGGCATTATAATAATAAAACCATTTTTCATACCACATGTAGTGATAAACTTTGAGTACAAATAAATCTTACATTTAAATAAAAAGATGACATTAAGCAAGTTTTAGAATACGTAATGATCTTTAACTTCTTTTGGAACAAAGGCTTTTGGTTCATACCATACATAACTTATGGGTCAACTAGGTCTTAGATAAGTTTAATTATAGAAGGATCATCACAGAATTAGATGTTAGGTGCCTTTTCCAACATTTTCATACACTTCATTTAATTTGAGGAATCTTCTTGAAGTCAGTTTATGCAGAGTTGATTGTCATCAACTGTGTCATCAAAAAAATATGTAGGCTGTCTTGTGTTATAGTTGTTACTTCTTTATGTAACAGAGTAGATAAATCAGTATTTGTGTCAGGGACCAAGGTGTCTATGTCCCTTCCATTCCCCCTAAACTCATGGTAGAGTTTAGTTGCCAAGACTATGTGATAACAGTATTGAAAGAAGGCAGATGATTAATACAATGTAAATGCTAAGTGTCAGATTAGTTGAAGTCATTAGGTTGACTTCACATGATAGAATTCTGGGAGCTTTGTATGAAGTGGAAAAGATATAAACACTCTCTGTCTCATGACTTGTCTTGATATATTAGAATTCTGGCAACAAAAAAAAAACAATTACCTAATATGAGCAAAGGGGTCAAGTCCATGAAGAGGAAACTCACAGAAACAGTTGACATGAGATAGTAGAGCGCACTGATTTCAGACTGAGAGCTAGGGAACCTGCGTAGGATCAACTAGGCCTTCTGAATGTGGCTGACAGTCTGTGGCTTGGGAAGTTTGTGGGGCCACTGGAAGTGAAACAGTATTTATCCCTAGCGCATGAATTTGCTCCTTGGAGCCTATTTGCTATGGAGGAATACCTTGCTCAGCCTAGATATAGGGAGAAAGGCCTTGGTCCTGCCTCAAGTGATGTGACATACTTTGTTGACTCCCCATGGGAGGCCTCACTTCCTCTGAGGAAAGTATAGGAAGTGGGGTGGAGGGATGGAGGTGGGGGATTGGGACGAGGGAAGGGAGAGGTAACTGGGATTGGTATATAAAATAAAAAGATTGTTTTAAAAAATAAAATAAAACGTATCAAAAGAGAAAGAAAGAAAGAAAGAAAGAAAGAAAGAAAGAAAGAAAGAAAGAAAGGAAAGAAAGAAAGAAAGAAAGAAAGAAAGAAAGAAAGAAAGAAAGAAAGAAAGAAAGAAAGAGAAAGGAAAGGAAAGGAAAGGAAAGGAAAGGAAAGGAAAGGAAAGGAAAGGAAAGGAAAGGAAAGGAAAGGAAAGGAAAGGAAAGGAAAAAAAAAGCTAGGGAGCCTATAGACCCTTGCCTTTTTGAAACCATGAGGCAAAATAAATCTTTCTTTATAAAGTAGCCTGGTTTGGGCACTTTATAAGAGTGAAGAAGAACAGACTTATAAAGTACTTCTTAACTTCTCAGTTCTAAAGGTATATGCTGGCACACAGAAATCAGTGTTTTAGCCAAGCCTTAGAACTTTGACAGTGATGGGTTTAAGAACAACATTATATCACATCTATTAGGTTTTGAGTTCTCTGAAAGCTCTAGATTTGGTTTCCTATGTGTGTATCGTAGCTGTCTCTCCAACCCTAGCTCAACAATACAGTAGCTAAATAAAGAAGTATATATTGATGAATAATGTGGTGGCTAAGTTACTGCTTCAGCATGCCTGGTACAAGGTGTGTCTGCACATGGCACATAATTTTATACAGATATCTGTATTTTAATAAATAAAGTATGCCTTAAGAACAGAGAATAAAAGATTCCCACTGGTCAGCCTTACAGACAAGGCAGTGGTGACACCACTTTTAATCCCAGTAGTGACACCAGTTTCCCATAGAAATCTGGTGACAGTGGTGTGTGCCTTTAATTCCAGACCTAGAGAGGAATATAAGATGGGGGACTCTCAGACACAGTCTCATTCTGAGATTCTTGGAGGCGGGATCTCCATTTCAGACTGAGGTAAGAGCCAGTGAAAATCTGTTTTGCTTTTCTGACCTTCAGGTTGAACCCTAATATCTGTCTCTGGGTTTTTAATAATCGTGTTCCATAACTATTGTGAGTGTTTCTTTCAAGCTATTTCTAGATAAAATAACATTAAAATGAGTAAAGAACATTGTCCTTGTTATTATGGGTGACCTTTATCACTCATTTGAAGACCTGGATAGGATAAAGAAAAAGTTTAACTAAGAGGAAATTTATTTTGCTCCAGTGAAAGATCTTCTGCTTTCAGTCTTAAATGTATTCTGAATGACACTGTCAACTTACTACAACTTAGAATTTTCAAACAAGTAGAAATAATAATAAAAAAATCTGAAAAAAATATTTTTGAGGTTCAAAAGTCAAGAAAGACAAACAAACAAAAAGAGATCATGTTCCTTGAGTGGGCTTCCAAGCGGGTTCATTGATAGTTGGTTTTTAAGGAGAAATTGTGTTCCATCATGCGGAGTGCTCGCCTCTCTGTTGCCATTTCAGGAAGCTATGCATCAGGATGCATTCAAGGGCAAAGTACAGATGTCAACACTAGCAAGACTTGAGTATGAGAACTGACATGTCACTCATGCTAATACATGCAGAGACTGGGGAATATTTTGTAATCTTTCTATACTTTTCATTCTTTACAGTAGAAGCAAATATGCATTTTCACTATATTGCTTGGAGATTAACTTGAAAATGATATAGTCTTTTCGAATGTCTGCAACCTGACTGATTTAGATGGGGAAGAAAGTACTATCCCATCAGCATCGCCATGCTTTGCAGTAGAAGCAGGGTGTTAACTTCAGGAGTCACATGTCCACTCATTCATGTGGATTGTTTTCAGGTTAAATTGAGAAACTTATTTCTGAAAATTCCTGTCATAGTACCTGGCAAGAGAATGCATGAAAATGCATGGAGGAGGTAGTTGAGATTGTTATTATTTCATTTAAGTGAATATTTTAACTTCTTCTGAAATGAGAAATACACAGTCAAGTTGATTTACATTTTATGACATAAATTTGTTAACTTACCAACTTTTTGTTTTCCCAATTTTAGCATTTTCTGTCTTATTTTTTCATAAATTGACCATCTTCCAGCTTGTAGTAACTAGGATTAAAAACACTTTTATGTATTAGTCAGAATGCAAAGTATATTTTCATCATTAGTCCTTTAAGGAAATTTTAAATTTGAGATGTTTGTTTTAAAATTTTAGTTAAAGAACCTGTTATTTGCATTATAAATATATTAACATATTATACAATTTCAACTATGTCTAAATGATTCAAATGGTATAGTAAAATATTAATAATAAAAATCTTTACTTGAAACAGTGGTACATGTATTTGTAGCCAGACATCTGTGTCTTAAAATGGACCCTGATATAGTTCAGATCTTGATGGTTCCCTAAAGGCTTAATTTGTGGAAAACATGGTTTCCAAAAGGCATTGAAGTTGGGAGGTGGGCCCAGGTGGAAGGAAATGTATGACTCGAGGCATCTCTATAAGGGGACACTAAAACCCTGGTCCCTTCTGCCTCTCAGGTGAGCTTTTTGCATGACTTCAGATTCTCTGTCACGTGCTGCCTCCTCACAAGCCCCGAAACAACAGGTACAATGTAGTATGGAATTAAAGTTCCAAACCTGTTAGCAAAATATGCTTATATTAGTCGTACTGTGATTGTTTCAGGTATTTGTCAGAACAGCAGAAAGCTTACTAACATGTGCACTGTTGCGCTTAAACATATGGAGGGAAAAGCCTGATGTCATCTGCTCACTGGGTATTCCCTCTGTGCTCTAAGGGTTTCTCAACCAAAATGATCCTAGATAATTTCCTGGAACATAAACTACTCTGAAGGTTTATTAGTGGACAATATTTAAATGTCTATATTTAAAGTATTTGCTGTATAGAAATTCTTATTTCTAAATATCTTATTAGGATAATTTTAATATCTATACCCTCTAACTTGTCTGTGATTATAATAAAGCCATATCCAAACGTGCTCAAGAATGTTTTAATTTGTCATAACATGCATTTCTAAATCCCTCATAAAGAATCAAAAACAAAATGATTTATACATCCAAAAAATTTATTGCTTTAATATTTTCCAATGGCTCCCTAAATTATTAGCTTTGAAAAGAGGCTAGTAAAGCATTTAAATTTTTTAGTTAATAAGATTTTCCTCCAAAGATTGTAATTCAGTCATTAATACCTGAGAAAAGCCTAAAAGAACAAACTATTCAGATATATATTAGCACCAGATATACAGAAAGGGAAATCACAGTAGCATGTTTTAAATGGTTGTATTGAATTACTCTGCAAGGTGTTTCCTTCCCTCTTTGTATTTCATTGATTTGTATGCATGACATAATAACATCACTGGAGACTAAACAAATCACGTTGAACTTAATATATCTTTATTTCACAAAGGTCACTGAATTGTCATTGTAGAATAAAGTGTTCTGGAAGCATGACCTGGGGACTGCCTTTCTCCTCTCTTTGTGAGGAGATGGACACTTTGGTTCATATTGTAAAAGGGCAAATTTGCATACACCTAACATTTTGATTTTCAGTGAAGATATTAAGACAGCCCCTCCCCTCCAAAGAAAGACTGGTCAATTTTCCTTTCCAAATTCTCTAGCTTAATAAAAGCAAAAATTGTCTCTAGTTTAAATTACCAAAAGGATGTTTAACACAGAATGTATTCTGAACACATTTTCAGGTTTGCTGGCAACTTTGTTCCCTTACCCAAAGCCTGAATACTAATAGTGTGAGAACTCTGATATTATTCAGGTTGCATGAGGACTGCGCTCTTTCTAAAACACCACCTTGTGAACATATTAATAAAACATATTAATTAAATGAAAGAGGAAATTATTAAAACAATGGCACTATCTCTTCCATTAAATGGGCCTAATTTTATGAATCAATTATTTATATTGCCATATGCAATAGCATAATACATATTTAGATAAAACAAATTTATAGAAATGAGGAATTTCATTTGTTAATGTCTACATAAACATCCATAAACAATGTGATAAACTTCTAAAATTCTCCCCTTAAAAATATTCACTTGGATAATTATTATTTCCAGAAAAAGAAAATCTGTATGTGAGATTGTGTTGCAGGATATTTTATCACACTGTGTAAAGCTGTATCTGTCCTTCCATACCTGCCTAAGGCACCTACTGATTGCTTTAATAAAGAGCTGAATGACCAATAGCTGGGCTGGAGAAGATAGATACTTTCAGGGAGAGAGAAGAACTTGGAGAAAGAATCCGAGAGGTGGTGATTTGCCAGCACAGGAAGTCATACTTATAGTACTGAAGAGTGGTAATGAGTCACATGGCAGAACATAGGTTAATCTAAAAGGGTTGATTTAAGTCTTACAGGATATTTCGAAACAAGCCTAAGCTGAGGCCAAGCTTTAATACTCATTAAGAAGTCTCCGTGTAATTATTTGGGAGCTGACAGTCACAGGAAAGTTTGACTACAATTGTGTAAGTGTGTGTGTGTGTGTGTGTGTAACTCTGTACCTATGCAGGTAAAGATAAAAAAAGGACTTTTGGAGTCTTCTAATTTTCTTTCCCAATCTTTTGAGTTTCCCACCAATGATGATGCCTTGTTTAGATATGCTTGCTGGCCACCAAACTCCTGGGATCCCCATATACTGAAGTGGTCCAATACTGGATTTACAGGCATGTGTGTTATGACCAACATTTACATGGGTCTTGGGGATTCAAACTGGAGTCGTCTTTCTCATACACAGGATTGATACATTATGATAAATATTTTTGAAATAGGTTACCTTTAATGAGAAGGCACATTATATTAATGACAGGAAACAGAAGACAGGAAAAATTGTGTTCAGTGTTTGTGTACCAAAACTTTTATTAGACTGCAACTGTTAAAAAGTCAATTCCTAGCCTTATTTGTTTTTATAGTCTCCATTTTTTTCAGCATATTGTGAGACATCCATTTTAGTATAAGATTGAGGATGAAATTCACATCGAAGTAAAAAATGTTAACCAGAATTGATATTCTTTCAGAGAAAGACTGCACGAGGGAATCTTAGAAATGGCAATACAAAAATATAGCCAGAATAAGTCCATCAACAACAGAATTGCTTGTAATTACATCTGTTTTTCTAGAAGCACACCTTAACACCAATCATCAAACCACAAATACTCCTCCTCCATTTCGGGAAAAACCAAATTCAATGAGAAAATAGTTAGATTTCTTGCTTTTCTCAGAGTCATATCACAATTGTTAAAATGTATATGATCTATTTAGAAATGCTCAAAATACAACTTCAAAAATAATCTAATCACCAATAGGTAAAAGCACTGATGAGTCTGGATACCAGGAATACAACATTTTTTTTCAGCATATCACAAAGAAACATTGCTTGTGTAGCAGAAAGAGCATATACTCTGGAATCCAGTGATGAGGTTTTAACCAAATTTGGAATTGAACTTTATCCTTAGAAGCATCAATGACTATTCAATGACATCCAGGCCATTGATTAGGAAAGACAGAATGGTTATTATTAAGCAATAAACTTAGATTCAGAAAACATCCTCCTCTACTCCACCTATTATCTGGACATTCTTTTAAGGAAAAGTGGAAGTACATCCTACTTTTCATACAATTTTGACTAGTTAAAAACTGCATTCTAAACAATCAAACACAAACAAAAAAAAATGACCCTGCATTCTAAGGTGAATCTTTCTTTATTTCTGATCAGCAACAGAGTAAAGATTAAGCATGTATGGTTTCCACTTCTGAGTTCTTAGTAAAGCTTTGACATTCCAAATGTGTCATGTTCTCCATTTCTGAGCAGTTCTAGCTATTTTCTAGTTTCTTGAAAGTCTATAAGTGAAAATAGTAGAGACAGGTTAACAGGTCCTATTTTGTTTTGGTTTTAGTTTTTTGTTTGTTTGTTTTATAGACAGGGTTTCTCTGTGTAATAACCCTGGAGGTCCTGGAACTCATTTTGTAGACCAATCTTGCCTCAGACTCATAGAGATCTGTTTGGCTTTGCCTCCTGAGTATTGGGATTAAACACATATACCCCCATAGTTTTGCTAAAAGGTTGTATCTGGGAAATTTGCATGATGTGTGATGTCCTTTTTTATATGAGGTAATGCCATGGAATTTGGTAATACATAGACTAATAGAAATGGGTTAATATAAGATATAAGAGATAGCTAGAAATATGCCTGAGCCATCAACCAAGATTATTTCAATTAATATACTTTCTGTGTAATTATTTGGATCTCAGTAGCCTGGAAATAAAAGTGCAGTCTCTGCCTACAAATGGTTCCCAAATGTTTTGTAAGACTTCTACATAAAGCCTGTGAAGGCTTAAAACAAAGAAAGGAAGAAAGAAAGAAAGAAAGAAAGAAAGAAAGAAAGAAAGAAAGAAAGAAAGAAAGAAAGAGGATTACAGACAGAAAGAACAGAACCAAGCATGTCTTCTTGGTATCAGCATTGTCTCGGGTAAACTGTGTTTGAGAGACAAGAAGAGTTGCAACTCCTTTAAAAGTAGATTCCTGACTCATTGTTGGTGATAAAAACCTTGCAGCACTTTTAAGAGGCCCTGCCACAAAATACTGAAATGATGTTTGTAAGCAGCTGGCAGCAGGCTTCTTGGTGCTACTATGGACCCTGAAACTCCACAGAGCTGTGACAATAAGCATGACCCCCACCAGTACCTCTGCCATGAAGCTAGACTCTCAGAAAGCTAAGGAATGGGGTTGAGCCAACTGCTAAATCCCAGCTTTTTTCCTAGCCATGCCATTTAGCAGATTACGGACTCATGTGGTTAGAAAACGTTATCTGTATAGAGTAAAGACAGATTCAAACAAAAAATAAAACCCACTAAATGGTTTACAATATGTCTAAAAATATACATAGACTTAGGAGAAAAAAGGAAAATAATAGATTAAGTTCTTTAAATGGTAATACAGTAGTCAGACGTGGTATCACACCTTTAATCCCAGCATGTGGGAGGCAGAGGTATTTGGATCTCTGTGAGCTCAAGGTCAGCCTGGTCTAAGGAGTGAAATCAAGGACAGCCAAAGATAGGAAGAGAAACCCTGTCTCAAATAATGTTACAAAAATAAAAATAACATAAATAGATTTATAAAAAGCCACATAAAGATGGAAAATACACAGAGTCTGGATTATGTATATTATTTCATTTTTTTTAAAAAAAATTTGACTCTGAATGAGATAACTGCAGAGAGTTATTTCATTGGGCAGGATGCTAAGCTAAACCAACATATATATTTTAGAGGTATGTTGACTTCAAAGTTTTTGTCTAAGGATATGATACTTTGGAAAAGATATTCTATGTTTGCTTCCACAGAGTATATAAAACTGTGTATTCCTTACTAGGAGCTATGGTTTGATCAAAGAAGACCTCCTTAAATGATGGTCCATATGGTCCAACATCCACAACAACTTTAGGATTGTTGGCTGACATGGACCAAACATATGGGACACCCCATGAAAGACATGATTAACAACACCCCCAAAATACTCACCCATTTCTAAATATTGTTATAAATATGATAAAGAAATGAATACTACATCGGTATGAACTGATGGTTTATTGATACAAATTTAAGGTTAATTTTGTTATATGTATATTTTTACTCTTGTTTAAAGTATTATGTTTATACAGCTCATTTAAAAATATAATATATAATTAAAACTATAGGTTAATAGATAGTCATCTATAATAGTCAAGCTTATAGTTTTGTTAGTTAGGTTTTCTAGTTAATTTTGTTATATGTATATTTTTACTCTTGTTTAAAGTATTATGTTTATACAGCTCATTCAAAATTATAATATATAATTAAAATTATAGGTTAATAGATAATCATCTATAATAGTCAAGCTTATAGTTTTGTTAGTTAGGTTTTCTAGATGTACAGAGATATATTTTGGATGGATAGGTATTCTTCAAACCTTTCAAAGACCTTCAGAATATGGCATTCAAAATGTTAAGAACATTGATTTTTTTCAACAGTGAGACATATCTGCTCATGCACAGACATGGTGCTGTGGTTTATGAGCATTGAACAAATTTGTCATGAAACTTGCCTTCAGTGTGACAGGGCTAGAAGTTTAGAAAAGAAACTGCCCTTGCCTGGAATGCTTGGTGGTATGCTGCATGAAGTGGACATGCAGGACACACAAAAAAGTGACTGCTTAACTTTCCAAAAGATGGGATTGTCTTTCAGCATCCCTGCTTCACAGAAGAAACTGTCAAACATTCTGTAGAAAACACTGACAAACTTTTTCAGTTCAAGGCAGACCAGATCTTCAAATGTCCTGCTTCACTTAAAATTCTGCTGGATATTATGGCCCTATAGTTTGAATATGGATGCCTCAACATTACAAAAGACTATTAGGTATCTGTCCAGGCAGTGAGATGTCTCTGTCATTTCTAGAACTTTGGAAGTGCCTTACAATGCACTTCCTGTTTACTTAGGTAACATTATAACCTTCTGGGGTCTTTGATGGAGTTGAAGAATAGATAGTTATAACTATAGTTTTCCTTAGTTATGATAAAAGATGAATTAGTTGTAAAACTTTAGACTCACAAGATATGACAGATGATATTGTCCTTAATTTGTCAAATGTAAATGAACTAAATATTCTAACTATAATTCTTGCTTGATAGCTGATTTGTATTTTGCTATGTAATTTGCTATGTTAAAATTATAATCTTCCTTTTTAATTAGACAGAAAAGGGGAGATGTTGTGGGAATATTCTTCTGCATATGTCTTATTTATTAGTTGATGAATAAAGCTGTTTTGGTTAATGACTTAGCAGAGTAAGCCAGGCCAGAAATATGAACAAAGGTATATAGAGAGTAGACAGAGTCAAGCAGATGCCTACCAGCCACTGATGAAGCAAGAGATGTAGAAAATGAGGTAATGCCAAAGGTACATGGCAATACATAACCTAATTGAAATTGGCTAATTTAAGATGTAAGAGCTAACTAGAAATATGTGTGAGCCCTCAAATAAACAGTGTTGTAATTAATATAGTTTCTGTGTGATTATTTTGGTCTGGGCAGATGGGAAACTAAAGTTTAGTCTCTATCTGCATTTGCACTCTTGACCATATTCAAATCAGAGAAAATATATACAGAAGATCTGTTTTCACACGCTTCCCACTATGTTTATACAAGTAAACACTGGATTATAAATTTGCCAAATGTCTGCATCAAGAACAAAGAACTGATAGCAGAGAAGCCAAGAGTAAGGGGGCTATGTGTGCTGGTATCTTTAAAATGAGGGTCCAGAGAGAAAGTACTGAAACAGCTCTCAAAATGAAAGTGTTTCTTCTGTTAAAACAAAAGAAAATGTAATTGGTACTGCTTTTTTTAATATATTTCCATCCTGGTTACTTTATTCCTTCTTAAATTTCAAAACGTTCCCCCAATAAACACACATAGAGGATTGATGATGCAATAATGCCTCAGTTGGCTTGCATCTGGTTTCCTCATGAGGCCTTTCTTTCTAGCATGTAGATTCAATAAGATCTACTTCAACTTAAAGAAATGTAACATATTAACATGACAAGACAAGCAGAATAAAATGTAACAGTATTTTATTTGAAATATAACTCAGTGTACATGTAAATATTTTGAAGATTGAACCTGCATTCAGCATTATCATGCTATATACAGATCAGTTTTATTGAAATTTTCTGTTTACAGGAACACTGTGTCTGCCATTAAGAAATTGGAATGATAACTGCATATCCTAGGAGAGCTTGAAAAAGGAGAAATGGAATCCTCCACACAATCTTCTGGGAGTCTAAGATCCCTTGCTACAAGCACACATTAGAATATGTGCTTCTTAGAACCCTTTAGGGATGAAATTAATAATTGTTACTGAGGACCTTACGTGCTCATAATAATGATGAGTAAACACACAGACTCACATGTAACCTACTGGAGAAATTGATATTTGCTTTTATCATTAGTTGCATTCCCTGGTTTGCTGTTTACCTTCACTGTGACACAGTCACAGGTTAGAGAAGGCATTCAAAGCTTTTTGATTGAATGGAGAGTTGCTTATTTATGTCAATCCAGAATGATTAGTTTTTATTAGTACCAAGAAGTCATTAGATTTATAAGGAGTTCAATTTCCAAGATGTAAGTAAATTTCTGTTGATTGATTCTTGGGAAGAAGCAGATGAATCAGTATTTTAATTACATTCAGCACTTTCCTAAAATAGAGGGTGAATTTTAGCATGGATTTATTATGACTTTCACATTTATTTAACCAAACTGAATCACTGGGGAACATGACAGTGCATGTTCTCTCCTCCTCTCTTCTAAAATCCTCCACCTAGCCTTCAGTCTTAATTAAGTTTGTATTTATGAAATCCTCCTGTCTGCTGAGAAACTCAAGAAATACATAACCAATACAAAATCTCTAAATGTCAGCCTTCAGGGAACTGAAATTTCTTCATAAGATCCAGGCTTTCTGCCCACATTTTCCAGCCCACACTGATCTATCAAAGGATACCAGTGAAACTGATGATCTTATGCAACACATTCTAAAATAAACACTAGGTTCCTTTTCTATTTCTTGATTTCTCATCTAGAGAAATACCAAACTGCTGATTTCCAATCATGTAACAGGAAATTTGTTTTCATCATTCTATATGCAGGTGTACTGAAAAGGATTTTTTTAGAGTATGTCTCACTTTTCATTCCATGGGGACACATGCCCAAGAGGTACGTGAAAGACTTGTGATAGACCACATCATACCGCATCATTTGTGAAGCTTACCCTTTGATGTATCCATTTTGATGTCATCCTACAATACCCAATCCCCTAATCTGTCCACTTTTGTTTACCAATTACTCATCAACATTCATGAATAATGTCAGGTAAGTGAAGTAATGGTTCTCACTTTATGGCTGTTGTGGTTGTTACACAATGCAGCAGACACTAGACAGACAAGGTCAATAGCCATTTGCTATCCATGCACACATGATGGAAGACAAGGACACTATAACTAGTCAGGATCATACCAGAGCCACACTTGAGAAGCATGAGTAATCAGACTCCATGAAAGGAAAGCTCTGTTGAATTCAAAATTCATCACATCTTATATCATAGTCATGTTTTCTATAACCTAACTGCAATTTAATAGGATTTAACATATTGAAAGCACCCTTAATTCTGTTTGAATGTTTGAGGTAATGTAGGAAATCAACACTTTTTCTCTTTTTTGTGTCTCAATATGTTGGTTCTGCAATAAGAATTTCTGCTCAAATACAACTGAAATAGATTTATTCATTTGTGTTATATAATGCCTTTCCTTCAGTGTATGATTTTAGTATGAATAAGACTAGTAACTAGGGACAGTCTCTGGGATGGAGAGTAGAGAATTCTTTTTCCACATTCATATATTTTGATCCTATGAAAATTAAACAATAATTTAACTATACTTATGGCAAACTATGAAGTAAGTTACGTTTATGTTGATTTGTATTTTTCCTAGCAAAAGATTTCTCAAATGATTTAGCTCTTCAAAGCTAAGTTGCGGGGTTTTTTTGTTTTGTTTTTTTGTTTTGTTTTTGGTTTTTGGTTTGTTTTGTTTTTTTTGTGTATCTTAGTTTGCAAGAGCTATGGATATGTGTGTGTGTGCGTATGTATATGCATATATTTATATTTATGCATGCACGCACACATATATCATCCTATGTATGTATAAAGGTAGAACATATATTATAAAACCAAAAAACAGTATATGTTTCTTTACGAGAAGATTCAAAATTTTTTTTTCAGCTTTTATTCAAGCCATAGAATATAGGAATAATTTTCTGCAATTAAAAACCTCAGTCACTCTTTATTCAACATCTAGTTTGCATCAATCATGATGCTAAGTGTCTATAAGAAACACTTGCCATCATTATTCAACCCATAACACATACATAGCAACTGCAGTTGTTCATTGGTCGCTTTATTTACTTTATAGGTGGGAGGCAAGAGGGGCATGTGGTAAATGTTTCCATACAGCCACAATTCATATAGAACATGGTTTATATTTCAACCTGTGTTAATAGAAACAATTTAATTCATAGATATCAAAGAATCTCCAACTAAAAAAAATCAGTTTTAAATAAAAATATGCTTATTCATCATTTATCTTAAAAGTCTAGTATGTAATCATTAACAAAGTTGGAGACTACTTACACAGTCCTTAGAGAGTCTGGTTTATCTCTTATTTTTATATTTTCTCTTGTTTCCCATTAATTTGCTTTCTTGCTGGGATATGTTCTTATGTTTAGGTGGCATTATGTTTAGAGATAGAGTAAAAAATGGCAAAGAGATTACGTGTGATATCCCCTATGGAAGGTCACTGGAGACTGCATAAGATATGCATGTTTGAACCCAATGACTATAAATGCCTAGAAGGCCACACTAGCTCCGTGAGCCATTTTCAAAAACAGCCTTGTAGCCTTGCACATCTTAAGAAACAGTTGTAAGAACAAGAAAAAGAGTCAGAGACCACATTTTCACACAATTAGGAGTTCCATAAAAACACAAAGCTAACAGCCACAACATACATGCTGATGAGGATGCCATGCTTGTCATTTCAGTCTCTGTGAGCCTATATTTGTTCTGAATATTTGATCCAGTAATCTATGTTCTCCTGCTGTCTTCTGTCCCCTCTGAATTCCATAATCTTTGCACCTCCTCTTCTGCAGAATTCCCCAAATCCGGCTCAGGTGCAAATCTTTTGCCTTGTCTTACTGTATTTTTTCTGTCATGTTTGTTGTTGTTTCTTGGAGACATAGTGTTTTCTGAGGAAAGACTGAGGGGACATAGATCTAAGGAAGAGTGGAAAGTTAGGAGGAAGGTAGGGAGGGGAAAGAGTGGTAGAGATGTATTGTATGTGAGAAGACTATATTTTCAATAGAAAAGAAAGAAAGAAATGTTAAAGCAAAAGAACAAAGGAGAAGAAGCCGTCTTTGTGGGAGTAGCACTCTCAGGATGCTCTTATCTAAGTACCAGAATCTTAAGTGGAATATGTTGTATCATTTCTATGATAACATTTCAAGTCATTTACTTGACCTTTGATTAAGACAGTAAAAAAAAATTGTTGCAGAAATGGCGTGATTACTCTCTAGAGGTGCTTAGTGTTTGCCAGATTAATGGCTGAATAAATTCATAAACTGAGAGCTGTGCATTTCTAATATTAAACATAGATGCAAATAACAAACAAAGAATGAACACAAGCAATTTGATATAAACTGCAAATTTTTTATGGCAAAAAAACAGGCAAAGTATGTGTTTATCCATTCATTTATTCAACAATTTTAAATACTTGTTATGCATCTGGCCCGCCTCCTCAGACTGGATGTCAAAAAAATCAATATGAATAGGTATAAAGGATAGAAAAAAATCACAGCATTTGTTTTTCTTGTAGCTTAGCAATAGAGACAGATAAATACAGACCAGAAATATTTCATGACATGTTAGACCATTATAAGTGTAATGCAGAGAAATAAAGTAGGAGGACTGAAATGATAACTAAGGGTTTATTTTTTTCTAGAGTTGTCAGCAGAAAATAGATCTATGAAGGTAAAGTCTCAACACACTCTGCCAACACCAAGAACTTGCTGTGAGTTCTGCAATTTGAGGATGTGACTGGACAGGAGAGATGAAGGGCAGACAGGGTAGCAAGGAAAGAAATAAGCCTTCTTGTGTAGGCAGACCTTGTATCATTTCACATTAAGTTTTGAACTCTGGGAGCAGGCGTAATGCTATTTTTTCCAAAGACTGTCCTAACCTTTCGACTGTCTTCTCATTTTCCAAGAAGTGGCACTGGAGTTACAGATATCCTGGAAGACATTACTTTCCTTGCTTTGCAAGACTTTTTTTTTTTTTCCAAGAGGACTGGACTTTCTTATAGACCAAACCAGAAAATGTAGAAAAATGGGAAAGGTTCAGCCAGTACCCATTGCTAGTAGTTTTACTTTGTGTTATCTTATGACCCAGCCACTCTTCCTGAGACTTCACTGTATGACCTGCAGGCTCAAGCTAAAAGTCTCCATTATGAACCTTACCCATTTTAGCAAAGCTTAAACCCACTTTGACCTCACTCACTTTAGCTATGCCTTGACTCTATGACCTTCCCACTCTAGCCAATCATCTACCCTTTGTAAACACTTTAAACAATTCTCTACTTTAAAGATTCTAGTAAATATTCTACTATGACCAAGCCACATTAGCTAAGCCTCCACTATGATCTGTCCAGTGATCAAACATTCATCCTCTATGATGCCGATCATTCTAGATAAGCCACTACTAAGAACCTTCCCCATACTAGTCAAGCCTTCTCTGGGTCATTCATTACTTATATTGGAAAGAATAATATCTACATTTTTAGCCTGCATGCCCTATGCTTTCTGTGACAATCTAAAGGAGACAATTCATAGGGCTTTTGTATTTTCAGGAGGGTTTAGTTCACTTTGTTAGAATGTACAATGTGAGTGTTGACAGAAAAGGGTTTCATTGCACTAACTGTGGTTTAAAATGTCAGTGGTCTTAAATTTGTTCATTGATTTTAAAACTCAAAAATATGTAGACTGTATATGTAGTTTCATTACAAATTAATTAGGGAACAGAACCACAGAAACCAAAGAAAAAACAATTGACAGGACTGTTTTTACCTAGTTTCCTATAAACACTAAACCTAGCTCCGATCCCAGGTTAATATAAGTAAAGACATTTCATAGATTATAGGTTTTGTTGTCTCTTCATTTCTCACTTTCATCTTCTATTCCTACTTCTGCATCTCAGACTGCTGTTGCCTCATAATTCCCATGTTTTCCTTAGGTATTCCCAAAGGCATAGGTATTTTTAAAATATCTGAACTTCTGAAGCTATGCCAAACAGTTCCTCTGCAGGACCCTTACAAGTTATCATTATGTCGTGCACAAAACACTTTTGACTACTTTTTTAGAAAATGATACATAGGATGAAAGAAAAAAAAAACAGTGGGGGTACAGGTTTTGTCTGTGCTTAATTGACAGAAATAGAGACTAAGATCAATTTATTTTGATCCCACAGTCAATAATTCTTAAATTAAAATTAACGGTGTATACTTTATTTTCATTAATGCCAAGATGTCCAGCTAGGTCATTTAAGCTCTTTTGATTTACTGTATGGCTTCAAGATGCCTAGAGTTGCACTGGGATTGGTTAAACACTTGAAAACGCGAGTCTTACTACTTCAGAGCATGCTGGCAATCAGGCAGGTATGCATTATTTGAATTCCAGGTACACCGACTACAGGATCTTTGTTTGAGTGACTGTGTAACATTCATCTTGTCTGGCCTTAATTTGCCATCATTTTGTCCTGTGCATCTAATCAGAGGTATTATGCAAAGTTTAGAATCATAACAATGAGAAAGCTATTGTCTAAAGAATGACCTGGCATAAATTCTATATGTTCATCTTGTAACAGACATGCTTAGTGAAGAGAAGGATTCATGTTTGAGGGTATGAAGTATTTTAAAGGTGTGACTTCCTTCTTGTTGTCATCCTTGAAAGTCAATAGTAATTTATTAACATAAATTAAATGTATAGATGTTGCATACCATAAGAAATTTTCTTTTTTTATTTATTTATTAAAGATTTCTGTCTCTTCCCCACCGCCGCCTCCCCTTTCCCTCCCCTCAATCAAGTCCCCCTCCCTCGTCAGCCCAAAGAGCATAAGAAATTTTCTAACCCACTTTATGGAAAAAATAGGATTCGAAGTTTGGAGGATAGGAGAGTTAATTGTGTTTTTTCAGTTATAATAGGAGGAGTTCAGTAAAAGGGAGAGATAGAAAAGTTAACTTTTTGAAAAGTAAAAGTAGAACAAAACAAGGCAGAGAATAATCTGCTCAAGAGAGGATGGAAGTGATATCTATGTAATGATTTGGATTTTGAATGTTACCCAAAGACTCTTATATTAAGACTTGGTAACCATATTGTATGATCAATTTTGGCATCTCGTGGATCCTTTCATGATACAGCCCACTGAAAAAAAGTTGTATCATTGAGGGTAAACATAATGAAAGGGATATTTTGGGAACCTAATTCCGTCCTCATGCCTCCTGATTCTCAGCTACAATGACGTGATTAAAGTTCCTCTTCCCTCTGCTCAAATCATGAAGCTCTGTTCCATCACAGAAATGGGGACAAGTGACCATGGACTAGCATCTCTGAATCTGAAAGCCCAAATGCATATGGTTCCCATGTGGGTTGCTATAAAAGTCTTTGACAAAAATCTAACACCCCTTCATGATAATGTCTCGGAGACATCAGGGATACAAGCAACATACCTAAACATAATAAAAGAAGATTATAATATATCCTGGAGGCTTCATCCAGCAACTGATAGAAACAGATGAAGACCCACACTCAAACATTGGGCAGAATTTGGGGAATCCTGAGGAAGAGAAAGGGGAATGATTGTAGTAGTATTAGAACTCAAGGCCACCACAAGAAAACTCACAGAATCAACTACCTGGGCTCATAGGGGATTCACAGAGACTGAACCAACAACCAGGGAGCCTGTATGGAATTAATATAAGCATTTGGCATATATGTTATAGTTGTATAGCGTGGTCATCTTGTGGGACTTTTAATGGTGGGAACAGGGACCACCTCTGACACTTTTACTGGCTTTTAGGGCACTACTCCCTATTCTGAGCTGTTTTGTACAGTCTTAATACATGTGGAGATTCTTAGTCTTACTGCATGTTGATATGGCAAGTTAATATGCTTTGTATTTATTGAAACTCATTGGAGAACTGAACTTTCCTAAATAGAAACGGATGAGAAGTGTATTGGAGAAGATGGGAACAGAGGGATGGGTTGGGGCAAGGAACAGGGAGGACAGGAGGGAGAGGAAAATATGGCAGGGATGTAAAATGAATAAATACATTTATTTCAAAATGAATGTCTATTATGAATAGAGAAGCAATGAATGTGATTGAGTGTCTCTGTTGTAGGATAAAGTTTCCTTTGGGTACATGCCCAAAAGTATTACAGCTGGATCTTGAGGTAAATAAGTTTTCAGAGAATCAAAGCATTGATTTTCAGAGTTTTTACACAAATCTTCAGTTCCACCAGAAATGTATCAGTGTTCTCCTTACTCCATGTTCCCATTAGCATGGGCTGTAATTTTTTTATTCATCATGGCCATTCTGACAGATGTAATATGAAATTTCAAAGCAGTTTTAATTTGCATTTCTCCAATGACTAACGATTTTGGATACTTTTAGGTGTTTGTTAGCCCTTCATCTTTCATCTTTTATGAATTCTATTTAGAATTGTTTCTCAATTTAAAAATTGAGTAATTTGTTTTCTTGATGTTCAGTCTTTTTTTATCATTAAAGATATTAGCTATTAGTTGGTAGGCCATCTAGCAAAATGTCCCAGGACTGAAAGAAGTGGACACAAGACAAATCTCTAATCCAGAAGCAGTCTTCACCTGAAAACCCTTCTCAAAAAAAAAAAAAAAAAAAAAAAAAATATC
>NW_026068024.1:4240789-4252317 GCF_014885135.2 Alexandromys fortis | reverse complement strand
TTTTTTTTTTTTTTTTTTTGCCTAATCTTATTCTGGTTGGTTTGTTTTAATTTAATTTAAATTTTAGATGCCTTTTTGTATTCCAATGAGAAAAAAAAAAAAAGGATGTGAATTTGAGTGGATAAGGAGTTGGGGAGAAACTGAGGGAGGGGAAAGAATAATGGAAATATATTAAATGAAAAATCTTTTTTGGGGGGGGATTTTTCGAGACAGGGTTTCTCAGCAGCTTTTGGTTCCTGTCCTGAAACTAGTTCTTGTAGACCAGGTTGGCCTCGAACTCACAGAGGTCCACATGCCTCTGCCTCCCGAGTGCTGGGATTAAAGGGGTACGCCACCATTGCCCAGCCTAAGTGAAAAATTTATTTTCAACATATAATAAGTAAATATAAAATAAGAATATCAATATAATCAGGATTAAATAATTATCTGAGTAAAATAAAAACACATAATGAGAAGCTAGAATTCTTGGTTGCTTAAAACTCCAATAAAATCTTTAAAAGTTTTAAAAATTTGGCTGACATAATAACTGATTTGTGAGAAAAATCATGTGGAATTCATGGATAGGATCTCTAGCACTGCAAAAAAACAGCCATGATGAATTGCTTTAATCCAACCCTCAAGAAGTGGAAACAGTTATATCAGAAGTACAAAATCAACCTTGATTATACAATTAGTCCAATGTCAGCTTGGGATGTATGAGACCCAGCTGTATTAATAGATACAGACAGTATCTATATGATAAATATGTGAGTTTATATAAGATGAAAAAATCTCAATGTCTAATATATCAATTATATATGCTGCAATTTCTTTCAAAAACTGAAAGCAAATTGTATTTCTTAGAAGGTTGCATAAGATAGTTTGGGGAATAAAAATAGATTCAAAACATTTTAACTTGGAAGATGGCCAGATTACAAAGGCATTTGGAACCAAGTCTGTCTATCTGAGATGTATTCCCATGCCCGACATAGTAGAAAAATGGTACCAACTCTTGAAAATGTCTTGTAATCCACTTGTTGTTCCTACCCACATTAATTAATAAATAAAGTTATGTCAGTCAAGTAAATAGCAAAATAGTAAAATACATAGTAATAGTAAAAAGCATATTTTCTATAGTAAGCCTGTAATCCCAGTTTCACTACAGTTGTAAAATCTTTATTTGACAGTGATATCCTAGGTTATAATTAATTAAAAATCAATTTGGTAATATTTAGATGGATATAAAATTTATATGCTGGTTAGAAGGGTTACATATTAAACACAATGATGCTGAAAGTTTAAACCAAAATTTATTTTATGCAGATATTAAGGTAAAAAAATGAGAGAGAATTGAAACTAATCAAAACCTAAATAAATAGGCAATAGTCAAGAACAAATGACAAAAATTGAATCGCCAGTACTATGTTTTCAAAGACTGACCATCACTTTAGATTTTCTTGATGTTGAAAAATAATAATATAGCATAATGATCAACTCTAGTCCAAAAAATTGTTGACAAATTACATATAATGAGCAAATTGCTTTTTAAAAGGTGACATCAAACATGTCAGAAATGAGAAACTTTGAATTATTATGTTAAAGAAGTTGTCTATAATTAAACCTTTATAAAGTTCTTACGAAGTCCAAATTGCTTCCGTAATTGTCTCTTCCAAACTTTTAGTTAAGAAATAATATATAGTTCTCAGTTCTTTCAAATAATGAGAAGACACTATAATTTTTCTAGGAGACCAATAAAATCTTATTTCAAATTCTGGCAATAACACACAGAGGAAAAGTTATGGACTGATTTCTATTTTGAAACTAATGTACAAAGTTATAGGCTAATAATTCAGCAACATATTCAAAGAATTATGTGTAAATAAGGAAGCTCAAAATAGAAGAGTAGAAAATATCTTAGGTTAAAAAATGAAAAGATCAGTCTAGTTTTATTTATTTTATGGACTAACATGAAATCTTACAGACATTCAGGAGCATCAGCCATACAGAGGCCTCAGAAAACTTGAAATTGGAAGTCAAAGATGCATGACAACCATAGCTCAGTCTTTTCATAGGTACTATCTCTTCTTTACATACTTACACATTTTTTTCAACCGTTACTTCTAGAAATTGTAGTATTTGATATATGCAACATTCAAATCCATGAATTGTGTTAACTAAAATGTTGTAGTAGGAGGGAGCGGGCTACGTTCCTGGCACGCAGCATTATACCCGAAATAATTACACAGAAACTCTATTATTTTAAACACTGCCTGGCCCATTAGTTATAACCTCTTTTTGGCTAGCTCTTACATATTGATCTAACCCATTTCTAATATCCCTGTAACACCACGACGTATCTTACCAGGGAAGATCTTAACCTGCGTCTGTGTCCTGTGGGAGAATCATGGCGACTGACTGACTCAGATTCTTTCTCCCAGAATTCTGTTCTGTCTACTCCGCCTACCTAATTTTCTGTCCTATTAGGGCCAAGCAGTTTTTTTTTTTATTAATTAACCAATGAAAGCAACAGATAAATACAAGACCCACCTCCATCACTAAAATATGTTATTTTAAGATAATGTTGTATTCATTTTGTAAAGATAATAATGTAAAAAACCTTGCCTGATGTATGAATTAGATCATTATTAAAGCCTTATCATTATCAAAGAGGTCAGTACTGTCCTACCTCATGATAATACTGTGTTTGTATTTTTCCTTGGGCTCCATTGTAACACTAAAAAACAACAAGTTACTTGAAGAGGGATAATGGATATTGAATAGAAAGTAGAAATGGGTCAGGTGGTGGTGTAGCACACCATTAATCCCAGCACTTGGGTGGCAGAGGCAGATGGAGCGTGGTGGGTTTGCTGCTAGTCTGATCTACAGAGCTAGTTCCAGGACTGCTAGGTGCTAGGGCTGTTACACAGAGAAACTCCGTCTCAAAAAAAAAAAAAAAAAAAAGGAAGAGTAGCCATGGCTGCCATATGGAGGCATAAATTATTTTATCTTCTTCAGACTTAAGTTTGAGAAGCAGCCTACTCAGTCACATCCCAGTAATTCTGCTGAGCAGATGGTAAGCTCATCAGCATGTCTTCTCTTTGGTGTTGACTTCCAGTTAGACTTAAATAAAAGTGTCCAATATTAATATTAATATTTCATTTTCAGTTCAAGAATGTGCTTTCAAACTTCCCTGACTGAATGTTGGAGCTCTCAGTAATTTCATTCAGTATTTCTTCCATGCTTTTATTGCTATCCTCAAGGAATTTCAGCCTCAACAGTTTTCATGAGTTCTTTGAATGTTTTTGATTCTTTTGCTATTGTAAACTCATTTATATTTTGAATACTGCTTTATGATAATTTGTAAATTCACTTAAGTGATTATTTTAATTTCCAACTTTTCTTAAAATCTCTAACCTATATCTTCTAAATTTGAACAGCTTTTCAAATATTTCTTGGATATTGATAGATAATAATCTAAACTTCAAAGTTTTAATATTTCTACCCTTTTTGAAGCAGTATCTACTATTAATAGACAAACACATAAAAGAATTTAGCTTTTAAATACTGACAACTGAATACACCAAAAATATGGGTGTGTTTAGGCGCCATACTGATGATGGGGAAAGGCATTATTCTAGTTTCAAGTGCAGAAATCCAGTATTTTTTTTATATTCCAAGTTTTCTAAGTCATGCTTTTCTTTTAACCAAGCAGATAGTAAAGTGATTTTGGCTATAGACACTGAGAAGGGACAGAGAGGAAACTTCTGACTTCCTGAGAGTTCTAAATCTTGAAATGAATATTAGCTATCTAAATAAATATGGACAAAATTATACCAAATATATATATACCTATATATGTATAAATATATGTGTGTTGTACATATACACAAACATAAAAAAATTGAATTCGTTTATCATAATTAAGAGAAAAATAAATTTTGGGGAAAAATAATAGTTCTACAGCTTTTAAGGTATTCTATTCATTCTGAGAAAGCTTTTAGTCCTATTCATTGGGGGAATTAACATAGATTTAGAACATATTTGCAAGTAACTCCAATATTGTACTATAATAGAATAGAATGATAATGTGGAGAGATATATTTTAAAAATTGCTGAGTTAACGAATAACACATTTCAGGCCATTCAAGCTAATGATGTGTCCTCTTTATGTTTTGATATTTTATTGGATAATAAAATATTTATCCTAACTAGCTCAAAGAGTGATTGATCATACAAACTATATTACCAAATAAAAATTCTGTCAGTGCTTTAGGGCATGATGCAAATGGAGAATATAGTCATTTCTTTCCCATCTTCTAGAACAGATGTAATTCTATATTAAATGTCATTAACTGAATTGAATAGTTTCTTACAAATTGTCATGCGTTCCTACATTTAGGCCTTTGAGTTTTTACACTGGGGCTGAAACCCGAATAGAACTGTGTTTGTTTTACAATGTATATGCCTTTCTCTGTTTCTCCGTCCTCATCTTAGTGCTGTCTTGGATTAAACCCTGCCACTTATCCTATGCTGACTTTAACTTTACCAAGTCATCTCTGATTTCCTACCTATCTGACTCTGCTTGTGTCTTGCAATATATGACATTGATATGTGTGCCAAAAGTCAACTTCACTAAAGCAGTTTGACAGGAAGTTTTGTTTTATGAATGCTGGTAGCATTGCATACTGCAGTGTTTTCCAGTGGAGGATCTGACTTTACGACCTTTCTAAGCGTCTGCCTATATAGAGTTGCAATTGTAGATTAGAGAAAAACTTTTTTCCTTCTATGAGCCCCTGACTCCTTTGCTGATTGGAGACTAAGATGAAGACACATTAAAGGGAAAATCTGCAATTCATCATTTCATCCTTTCTGCATTCTAGAAAGAAAAACGCATTACCAGTGAACAACACTCTGTCCTTGAAGGAGTTGAGAGGCAAAAAATGAAGAGGAAGTGAGAGAAACAAAACTGCTAACTTAAGCTTTTACCTTAGGTCTGTATCAAATACTATGTAGCTACTGGAAAATTCACTTTTAAGAGTAAATTGCTAAAACTTTTGTGAAATTATTCTTCACTTTGTGGAACTTTGACAAGGAGTGTCCCACGATTGCCAGTTGTCCATGGAATGCCTTTAGTTTAAGGAGGGCAGAGAATAATACGTCACATGCAGAGTCACTGACTTTTAGTGCATAGTTATATTGTTATATGTCCTTAAGAACTGCAACAATTTTATTTATTTATTTCTATTTTGGCTTTAATAGATTTATCATATAACTTTACTCCTCCCTTTTCTTTTTCCAGAGGCTCACATCTATATTTATTCAAATTGCTCCCGTGCCTCACTTTCTTTGATTAAACCTGTGTTTGTGCGTGTGTGTATATGGAGAGTCACAGAAATCCACAATTGGAGACAATGCAGAGATTAACAAATTATGTAGAATCAAATCACAAAGGACACATCTTCATCACAACTCCTGCATCTGTGGCCCAAAGAAGGTAATGGAAAGAGAGGAAGATTATAAGAGCCAGGATACTAGGTAGTTTGCAGTGAGACAGCCTATCCTAGAAATTATTACATAGATTAGACTGAAACAATATCAACACCAATTGACAGGTTAACTCTGAAGAAGGAAAATTTTGTTGGGGCCCACCCCTAGATGGAAAACCACAATAACTTCAAAAGGAATAAGGCTTAAATGTGTAGTGTTTGTCAGCATTTAAGCATTTTCTGAGTATTAATCTTCAAGCAGGAAAGAATTCTCTTCTGTCTAGGTTACTTTCCTATTGCTACTATAAGACATCATGACAAGGGCAACTTATAGAAGAAATAATTACTGCCAGATTATAGTTTCAGAGGGTTAGAGTCTATGGCTGGGAGCACTGGCCAAGCGGGCATGGCACTGGAGCAACAGTTGAGAGTATAAATCTTGATCCACAGCCTGAGACCAGGAGGCTAACTATGAATGGTATAGATTTTTTAAACCTCAAGCATCCCCCATAGTGAAATACCTCCTCCATCCAGCAAGGCCACACTACCTAATCCTCCTTAAACGGTTCCACCAACTGGAAAAACAGTTATTCAAATATATGAGCCTGTGAGGGAACACTTTCACTCAAAATAGTACATGAACTTTAAAGTAACAACTACTCAAAACATAAAAAAAAATCTCATGGTGTTGTTTCTATAAAAGGTCAAATATAATAGATGCACAAATAAAACATTGTAGAAACCTATTTAAATGTAACATTTATATAATAATATGTGACTATATATATATGTATGAGTGAAAAAAGGATCTAAGACAAATGGAATTCAAAAATAGGAAATTTTGAATGCTAATGAATGTATACCATTTTTCTCCACTTCATAAGCTATGTTTGATCCCTAGGATACAAAACAGTTATGTAGCATCTTCTGAAAGACAAGACAATCACAAAGTCAAGAAACAACTTTTGTAAAACAATCAGGAGTTTTCAGAATTTTTTTTTTGCTAAAAAACATCACTGATATTTCAGAGTACATCTCTGAGTACCAAGTGTCTGAATTCATTCGTTGTGCACCAACAAATGTCTATTCTTGCTGATGTTTTACCCAGCAGGGACCATAACAGCCTTAGCTCCAGATTGCAGAGCAAATAGACTGAGCATATGGCATTTGGAGAAATGAATGAGAACTACTCTGCATGCTTGCATTATGGGAACCTCGCCTTTGAATATTTTTTTTATGAAGTAAAGGTATTTTAGTAACTAAGAAGTAGTCATTAATGATGATCCCAGGCAGGCAAAACATCTTGTAATCCACTGATTCAAAATCTATTCTGGTCCCATCTAAATGTGACATGAAAAAAAAAAAAGAATGAACATTATAGGGTAGAAAATTTAAAAAGAAAGGAAGTGGGGAAATGAGGGAGATTAGATAGGAAAGTCTACACAAAATAAGAATGTGAAAAAAAACTGTGAAAATTTAGTATTCTACAATCAAATTCAAAAATATTAAGAGAAACAGAGAGCTGATGGGAGGGGTATTCATGTATGTCAGGATGATGCTGTTCCTGAAAGTCAAGAATTACTAAATCAGACTAGGTCATGTGATGGTGGTGGCACACGCCTTTAATCCTAGTGCTCAGGAAGCAGAGGCATGCAAATCTCTGTGAATTCGAGGCCAGACTAGTCTATAAGAGCTAGTTCCAGGACGTACACTGAAGGTACAGAGAAATACTGCCTAGAGAAGAAAGAGGAGTAGGAGGAGGAGGAGGAGGAGGAGAAGAAGAAGAAGAAGAAGAAGAAGAAGAAGAAGAAGAAGAAGAAGAAGAAGAAGAAGAAGAAGAAGAAGAAGAAGAAGAAGAAGAAGAAGAAGAAGAAGAAGAAGAAGAAGAAGAAGAAGAAGAAGAAGAAGAAGAAGAAGAAGAAGAAGAAGAAGATGATTGATGGTTGGGCAATTGGGCATCTAGTTTGAGATATCTCTTATGACTTATTGGCTAGGGAGCCGTCAGAGACCTCCTAAAATAGTAGAGGCTCTTGGCGTATTCTTGGCTGCCCACCAGAACTAAAGTATAAGACTCTGTTTTTCAAGACACTATGTAGCTCCGTTGCAAGGTATAGAGAACAGAAGCTGAAACTGAACTTAAAGATTCCTCTCAAAGAGCATTTTTGTTTTCAGATTATTTTTAAGTGTGTGTATGTATGTAGCTGTCATATCTCCCTAGATCTGGATTTATAGGTAGTATGAGCATCTTGATGTGTATTCTGAGAACTAAACTTGGGTCCTCAAAAATTAGCAAAGTACTCTTAACTGCTGAACCATCTTCCCATTTCCAGACAGCTTTCCTAGCACTAGAATGTGTGTGCAGGCCTCTGGGAGATAAGATATATCAAAGATCTTACCCAGCTGAGAACTTGAAGATCTGTAATATCAACCTGTTGGGTAAGATGTGGCCACTGGTATCTTAGTGTCATGATTAATGTAAGAATAGACAGCCACTCAGGAAATATTTGAGGCACACTCTACTTAAGGGAATTCCTACCTAGTACTGTAAATTCATTTAATAAAAAGCCTCACAACTAAGGAGCTCTTAAGCTCTTGGGAAAAACTCAATACTGTTGTTTAGCTAAGTGAACATTGTGACAAGTTATTTTCTAACTGTTTATACCAATGGACAAACGCTACTCTTAGCTTTAATCAGAGATGCTTTTCTTTGTAAAAAGTTGTAGCACATGATACAACACATCGGAAAGCTCAGCCTTGTCCAGGACATTTATCCCATCACTTCTAAGATACAGAAAACATAGTAGAAGATGGAAAAAATAATGTTAGAACTGAAAGACGTGGAGAAGGGCTGTGAAATGTTTTTCTTTTGTAATGGGACAACCAATAAAATGTTGACTTCAAACACTTGTGGTTGCCTGAAATGCACAAATCCAAGACGGGGCTTAACAATAGTCAATTGTGGATCAAGGAAAATATTACTATGCCATACCCTTTCCTGCTGAACTCTTGGCAATGATGTGATGTACGGAAGGAAACATCATTGTTTTCAGCTGTCTAGCAGATACTTTAAATTTCATGGGCACAATGATGATGCTGATTAAGCTCAGTGGATCCCCGAGAACAACTTAAGAAATGAACGCAACAAGTACAATAAAGTAATAAATGTAGCAAGAGGATGTGGAGTGAAGAAGAGAGAGAAATCGGGGTGGAAAGGAGCTTAGAGGGGGTGTTACTATTAAGAAAGCAAGTTCACGTATAACAATAAATAAGAGCTTTAAAATATTCATTCTGGATCAGTTAATTCTATGAAATCATATAGAAAACATTGGTGGGCAGCTATTTTACCCATTCAGACTCATTGGGTTGTCTTTAAAACATTAAATTTGTATACCACAAGAACGTGGAAGAAGAGGAAGAGATGCTGAGTCTAGTAAGATAATACCATCCTATGTGTCAGACATATCTCTCCATATACTGTTTCTTTTATCATGCCAGACTAAACCAGATTCTATGACTCAGTTTACTGCTCAAGTCATCTTACACTGTGAAGTCCATTTCTGTTTAGAGTATAGATAGTGGAATTTCATTGATGAAGTAGACATATTCTTTCATATCTTGGACAAGAGTCATATATATAAAATTTTGTGAAATCAAGAAAAATTTACATTTGACCAATCTAAGTCAAAAGTTTAGCTTCTTGTACTTCATTCTGCTGTCAAGAATATCTTCTTTATGACACCTTCAAATGCAGGAACAAATCTTTTTGTTCATTTGCCTAAGGCATCAACATGAGCAGCAAGTCAGGCGTAATGTCTATAGAAGCAATTTAGCTTCACTTATTGTTTTCATTTTTTAGGGATGCCATAACAAAGTCTTATGAGCTAAGTAGCTTGAAGCCACAAAAATTTATTCTTGCAAAGTTCAGGATATATCGCACCAATATTTGTCTCTTCGTTTATATTCCCTCCCTCCCTCCCTCTCTCTCTCTCTCTCTCTCTCTCTCTCTCTCTCTCTCTCTCTCTCTCTCTCTCTCTCTCTCTCTCTCTCTCTCTCTCTCTCTCTCTCTCTCTCTCTCTCTCTCTCTCTCTCTCTCTCTCTCTCTCTCTCTCTCCCCTTCCTTCCCCTCCCCTCCCCTCACCCCCCTCCTCTCCTCTCTTTCTCCCTCCCTACAAATTTGTTTTATGGGAGCAGCTATAATAATAGGGTTAGGCCTTGTCAATTACGACTTATAGTGACCTTATAATATCTGCATTCTGCTTCAAATTCAGGAATGTTGGAGCCAAAGAGATGGTTTGATGAGTAAGAGAGCTTTCTGAGTAAGCTATGCAGATTCATTTCACATTCATAGAACCCATTCAAGAATCAAGTGATGAAATGATCATAAGGTTTTTTTCTTTCAGTTTATTTATATGGTGGATTACATTGATAGATTTACGTATGTTGAACCAGCTCTGCATCTCTGGGATGAAGCCTACTTGATCATAATGGATAATTTTTCTAATGTGTTCTTGGATTCGGTTTGCCAGTATTTTATTGAGAGTTTTTGTGTCGATATTCATGAGTGAGATAGGCCTGTAATTCTCTTTCTTGGTTGGGTCTTTGTGTGGTTTTGGTATCATGGTAACTGCAGCTTCATAAAAGGAATTTGGCAATGACTCTTCTGTTTCTATATTGTGAAATACATTAAGGAGTATAGGTATTAGCTCTGAGAACTCAAGAACAATGGCAATGGGTTTTTGATCCTATGGCATGAACTGGCTTTGTGGGAGCCTAGGTAGTTTGGATGCTCACCTTACTAGACCTGGATGGAGATGGGTGGTCCTTGGACTTCCCACAGGGCAGGGAAACTTGATTGCTCTTTGGGCTAATGAGGGAGGGGGACTTGATTGGGGGAGGGGGAGGGAAATGGGAGGCGGTGAGGGGAAGAGTCAGAAATCTTTAATAAATAAATAAATAAATCCTAAAAAAAATCAAGTGATGCCATAATGTGTATAACCACAGTGTGGAGCTAGGATATAGAGACAAGAGGATCACTGAGGCTCAGAGACCACACACCTAGAGGAAAAAAATGGCAAGGCTCAGGTATAGGCCATTAAGGAAGCCATAACTGAGCTAAAACCTTTGTGTTTTGACAAGGTAATGGACATTCAAGGACTTCAAGATCAATCAACTAATAGGAAAGTGGAAAGCCATTTACACACATGATCAGGCTGAAGAGAAATGGCAAAGCTTTTCTCTAGAATTCCCATGGGTGCCAGTACTCCTGATCCTTAACTGTATTAATGAAGAAAAGGAACTGAAAAAATAGTGTGTATTTATTTATAAGTTTGCTTCTTGTTTCTGAATGTGAACCAATAACTGGCTTCCAGCCACTGCTGTCATGATTTCTACACCATGGCACACTGTCCTATGTACCTGTGCGTCACCATATGCCTTTTCCTCCTAAAGCTGCTTTTCCTAGAATGTTTCATTGACACAGTAGGAAAATAAATTAAAACACTACCTCAGTACAATGAGATAGAGATTAATGAATTTTATAATTTGGTATGTATATGAAGGTTTTTAAGTTTGTTTTTGAGATAATTTCCTGAAGAATGTAGGTGTCTATATCCACTATCTTTCATATGAGGACCCAAGATTTGCATCATAATTTCTTGAAAATTGAACTTTCATCTTGCCTTTGATTACTGACCCAAAACACCAGGTGACTGTAGTCATAGGTTTATTAATAGTCTTGATTATGTTTTGTTGATCTTTTGTCTTTCTGTTATAAACACTGTTCTGATTTGATTATAGTAGTTTTATAAGTCTTAAGTCAGGGAATATCATTCTTCCATTTTTTTTTTTGCTTTTAAAATATTATGTTGGCTTCCTATATCATTTGCTTCTCTAAGCATATTGTGAAAGCAGTTTGTTGATAGCCACAAAATTTATTTATTTTTTTTTCTTTTTCTTTTTTTTTATTGAGAATAAGAAAAAAAAGTTTCTGCCTCCTCCCAGCCTCCCATTTCCCTCCCCCTCCCCCCAATCTTCTCCCCCTCCCCCTCTCTTCTCCCCCTCCCC
>NW_026068024.1:4223638-4238026 GCF_014885135.2 Alexandromys fortis | reverse complement strand
CTATTTGACAAGAACTTTAAAGCATTGAAGAAAGAAATTGATGAGGATACCAGAAAATGGAAGGACCTCCCTTGCTCTTGGATTGGGAGGATCAACATAGTAAAAATGGCAATTCTACCAAAGGCAATTTATAGATTCAATGCAATTCCCATCAAGGTCCCATCAAAATTCTTCACGGATCTTGAGAGGACAATAGCCACAAAATTTAATAAAATTTTAATTACTACTGTGTTGAATCTATAGTTTTCTTAGAAAATTTGACATTTTGAAGACACAGAGTTTTTATATCCATAAATGCAGAATGTCATTAATTTGATATTTTTTCATTCATTGCATTCATTATGTCCTCTTAGGTGTCTCTATGCATTTTGTTAAGGTGGTATGTATATAGCTTATAACTTTTGGATTTTATAGCAGTTGGCATTTTTCTTTTTAACTTAAGATTGCCTGTATTCATTCTTGTTGTATAGGAAGTGACTAAGATTTTGTATATTCACCTTATTCTACAACTATCATCACTTAGTAGGTTAAAGTTAAATGGAATTTTTTTTGGTACCCTTGTATAGTTGGACATTTCTTATGTAAAAACAATACCTACTTTTGTCCCCCCTCAACATATATGTGTGTGTAATATATATAACTTTTTTGTCTGACTGAATGACAAAGCATTTATCTTATGGTAGTGAAAGGCAGTTTTAAGAAGGATAATCTATATATTGTTCAGTATTTATGAGGATGCTTTGAGATTCTCCCTATTAACTACATTGTCTACTATAGGTATTTAAACTATGGTCTTTATGATGGTATAGAGATCTGTATTCCTGCCTTAATGGTAGGTTCATTTTGCTAAATATTTTTAATTCTTCTATTAAAATTGTCTTGTGTTTTCTGTCTGGACCTTTGATGAGATAGAGTATATTATCAGCTGTCTACACTTGAGATAAATATGATAAGCCTATTTGTTTTTTTTAATAATTATCAGTTTCAAATGATTATTCAGCTATTTTTCTTAAGCTTAAAAATTAGAGGAAACACTATAATTTACAATGCACATTCACATACCCTTAATTTTCTATGTGTAACTTACTTTTATTAGTGTGATATTTTATGCAAAACATGACATTGTCCCTGCTTTAGTCATGACAATAAATTTTGGAGAGCCTCATAGGAGGAAAATATTCTCTGCACTATCCATGCCTTATAATCAGTTTATCTGTAAAGGGAACATTTTTTTCTGAATTAAGTGAAGCCTATTGTTTCTTTAATGACAAAAGTGTAACGCTAGATAAATTTAAAAACTAATTTCAGAAGAACATTCCAGCAGTACCTACCAAAGCATCTCACTGCTGTTGCATGTTGAAAATAATTGAATGCTATACTTCATAATGAACTAATGGTATTTGTCAGACAAAATGATAATATTTTGCACTTGTATGGCATCTTTATTCTAATGAGCTCAATAATGATTCAGTGCTCTATTTTTTTTCCTGGCAATAATTTGGAAGCATTTACATGGGTAATATATTTTCATGCAAATTTCCCCTACTGATGAGAAAGTGGATAGTATCAGAGGTAACATGGAAAGTTAGTCTTATAATTAGAATCACAGATAAGAGTAGTCAAGCTGGAAGAAATTGCAGAACATAATCAGGTTATCCATTGTGCTATGTAAATAGGGAAAGGCACAAGGAAATACATTTTAAAATACAGGGATATAAAAATGCCCCTAAGATAAACAATATAGTTATACTTATTGTAGATATTTAATGTACTATTTTATGAAGCATATTATAAGCTGACTAACTCTGTCAACTAACCATATTGTCATACGTAAATCAGGACTAATTTTGATAGATAATTTTTATATGCAAAACACACAAGGATATTTCTTACATAATTGTGCTAATGCTTATAGGTAGTGATTCATTAAGTAGTGATTCATAAGTAGATATTTTTATTTTGTACTAATAGAATAAAATAGTGTTATAACTTCAAATACTGTATATTCAAGTAGTATTTGATTGTTCATTTCCCAATCTTTTATGGCTTAACTTTCAATTCCTTAGAGAAATAAATAGAAAATTTATTTCTATTCGTGGGTAATGATTAATTGGTGCCTCAAATAATGCAATGGAAGAATATTGTAACCTCCAATTATCTACTATAACTTAATCCTGTTTTCTGGATTTTAAATGGCTATAAGTAGATTACTTTAACCACTAAAAGAGGAATATTGAAATTGATACCAATGTATAGATGAAAATTAGATAAAAATAGTCATAATCAATGATAATATGTATTAGATTAAAGTAGTGTATAATATAACTAAACATGCAGTTTAAACTAAATAACTATGAATTATTAAAAATTTTCACCCAACACAAGGTGACATGTAGTTTCTCAAAAGTCTCTGATGGAGGAAGTTCATTGGTTAATTAATAAAGAAACTGCTTGGCCTAATAGTTTAGAACATAGGTAGGTGGAGTAAACAGAACAGAATGCTGGGACGAAGAGGAAGTGAGCTCAGATGCCATGCCTCTGAGCTCCAGGGCACACGCAATGAAGCTATGACCCAGGATGGATGTAGGCTAGAATCTTCCTGGTAAGCGCACCTCATGGTGCTACACACATTAATAGAAATGGGCCAAGCAGTGTTTATATGAACACAGTTTGTGTGTCATTATTTTGGGGCATAAGCTAGCCAGGCGGCCGGGAGCTGGGTGGCAGGAATGCAGCCTGCAGCTCCTTCTACAAATCTTGACCAGTCAGGTTTCACTTTGATAGAGTAGTTTAAAGATAGATCTATAACAGACATAAATGCAGTAGCATTTCAGTAATTAACCACTGCATTCTACTAAACAGGCTGGGAAATAGAATCTAAAGAACAGAAAATTATACTTCTTTATTTTCTCTAATCAGGAGCAAAAATATCAGGGTGAGAATAGCTGGTAGAAAGAAGACAGGGGTGCACTGATTTTTAAGTTTAGAGATAAATGCCAGTGATAAAACACCCTGTGAGAGTCTGGAATCAGGCTATGCCATACTAACCTCCTCTAGACCAAGCTATGTAAAAAGATATAGGTCCCCAAGATAGGACAGAGATTTTGTAAGTTAGGTAATGACAGTATATGACCATGAAGGAGGGGAAACAATTGGAGGTTATGGTCTCTGGTGACATTGTCCCTGGAGATTTCTTGTGCTCAACTGAATAGCTTCACACTCATGTCCATGCCATGTGGATCACACAGCAAAACAAAACAATTAAACTGTAAAGGGGATTGGTGCTTGAAGCTGGGCAGAGTGAGACAAGAAAGAGAGGATAGGGAGATGACTAGAATGTATTGTATACACGTATGGAATTGTTTATGGTATCATAGGACCTTCATCCACCAACTGATGGAAACAGAGACAGAGACCCACAGTAGAGCACTGGGTTGAACTCCCAAAGCCCAGTTGAAGAGTGGGAGGAATAAGAATATGAGCAAAGAGGTCAAGACCATAATGGGGACACCTACCGAAACAATTTATCTGAGCTAATAGAAGCTCACCAACTCCAGCTGGACAGGAAAGGAAGCCACATAGGACCAAACCAGACACTCTGAATGTGGATGACTGTTGTCTGGCTGTAGCAGACTGTAGGGCCACTTGGTGGTGACACCAGGATTTATCCTTACTATTTGTACTGGATTTATGGGAAGCCATTCCTGTTGGATGGATACCTTGCTCAGCCAAGGAATAGTGGGGAGGACCTTGGCCCTACCTCAAAGCAATATGCCTTACCATCTCTGAGGAGTGAATTGGGGATGGAATTGGAGTGTAGGTGCAGGAAATGGGAGGTGGGGAGGGAGTAGGAATTGGGATTGGTATGTAAAATGAAAAAAGATTGTTTTCTTTTTAAAAATAAAATAAAACATTAAAAAGAAATTGTTAAATTATTTTAATTAATTATGTAATAATTTTATTAAATTATTTTTTACTTTATTAAATTTTATCTCATTAAATAATTTAACTTATTAATAATTTTAATTAACATTAAAAAGTAGTAAGTCTAGGTCCATGAATTCTCTCATTTAACCTATTTCCATGAAATTTTATTAGCTGTCTGGACTAGAGTCAGCTGTTTTTCAGCCTAGGAATGTAAAACACACCCTGTGCAGGAAAGAAGTTGAGTACTGGGAATGAGAAGGAGGAAGAGGACAAGAAAAAGACAGACCAGAAATTGAATTAAGGATTGAAGAGGAAGAAGATAATTAGGAGGAGAAGAAAAGAAGTCAACAAAAAGTTATCATAGGCAACTGTGGAAACAAATGACAGGTAATAAATGTTCATTTACAGAAGGTTCAACTTAAATTTCAATTATATAAAAGATTAGAGAGCTAATAACAAGGGCATTATCAATACACAAATTATAATACTGGCAGAGTTATTAATTCATTGTGCCTTCACCATTTTATATAGCCTTAATTAATATTATTTATATATAAGAACATCTTAGTAATTATATTTCCCATAGTTACTGATTAGAGTTAGCTTGTGTCTCAATCTGGATGTTCTTAGCTATCCTATTATGTTTATAGGCCCTTTGAACAATAGTGAGTTCAGACGAAGTATTTTTCAATGTCAGGACTAATGAACTGGCAACAATGCTAATGGCTTGTTAACAAAGCATGAAAAATTCCTGAATAAGCCATAGTCAGTAGCTATAGCTGAGGTAAAGGATAATTGCTTCCAATGACCCATGCACAAATAAATAAGACTGATGTCTATGTCTGTATCAGAATGTTTCATTTCTTAGGGTAAATAATTCATTCACCTGAAAGACAACAACCATACCTGGCTTAAGCAAAGGTTCTCTAAGCTTAGCAGAAAGTCATATCATAGATTCAAGCATAGTGTCTTAATACTTGTTTTCTTGTTGTTGAAATACAGAAAAGAACAAATAACAAAATGAAGAGATATTTCAATGTTACAAGTCCGTTCAATCAAATCAATAATAGTCCCTCACTGGTATATAATAATATATAGCAATATGCATTACTTTCAGCTTATGCTAAGGAAAAAGTAACTTCTTACTTTTGCATAATTTCTGGTTTTCACTAATGTAAATGGGTAGGCAATAATAGAGATGTTGTAATAGAAAATAAGATATTTTTGCATTCTACAAATGAAGCTGCACAAAGGGTGGCATAATACATGTACTTTTAATTTTTCATGTTCTTCTTTCCAAGGGACTAGTTAATGTGTTCACATTATTGGTTAATGCTATAGTTTTTATGACTTCCTAAAAAACAAAGAGAATTTTATATCTTCATTTATATTTGAGGTAAAGGTGGTTTTAGTATCATTTTCTTTAAATTTTATATACCACTAGAACATTCATAAGGGCAAGCTAAAAGTATATAAGAGCTTTTTTTACATAGACTTTACAAAATGTGGGTGAAGGAAAAAATCCCCAAAGTAACCATAAATTGCACTAGTTTTAAATTAAAAACAAAGCACAGACTATCAAAATATGCTGTCTAAAGTGAAAGCAATTGTTTAGAAACATATTCATGATATTGAAAGTATATATTCAAAAAAATTAAGACTATCTAAGCACATCTGAGAAAAGAAGTAATCTAAAGACAAGTCAAAATCAATAGCAGCCACACGTTAAACTGAGAAAGAGCAAATAATTATATTAAGAACATATGCTAAAAGCTGGGCATTTTGTTGTTTATAGGAGAATGGACAAAACTGGAGATCACACTAAGCACAATTAGCTAGGCAACAGTAGACACATGCTTTCTTTCATGTATGGAATCTAGAAGAATAGGAGGGAGTGTTTTCAGAGGCTGTTTGTTTGTTTCTCGCCACCCAGATCCAAAATAATTACTCTGAAACCATATTATTTAGAACACTGCTTGAACAATAGCTTAAGCATATTTCTAGCTAGCTCTTATATCTTAAATTAACACATTTCCATTATTTTGTATTTTATCAAAAGACTTGTGGTTACCAGTAAAGTTCTTGCACTTCTGTCTCCTTTGGTAGTGGCTACATGGCATTTCACTGACTCCACCTACTTTTTCTCTACATTTCTGTTCAGATTTCCCGCCTGGCTTTACTCTTTAGGCCATTGGCCAAAGCAGCTTTATTTATTAACCAGTAAGAGCAACACATATACAGAAGGACATCCCACACCAAATGAGAACATGACAGAAAAGGGTTGGGAAGTGAGATTTGTAGAATGATGAGAAAAAAAAGACTTTAATACAATCAAATTACATCATAAGCATGTATGGTAATGCCACAATGAAACACTTTATTTCATATAATGTATACACCGAAATAGAGTATAAGTTATATTTTAATTGAATACTTGCTACACTTTTAGGTAGACTATTCAAGGAAATTGTACCAAAATTTTGGAAAGTAGAAATCTAATATGTCCTATGTAATGATAAAGAACAAAGTTGGCAATCTCAAAGTTTGTCATTATCAAATGTCAGGACTTAGGGGTCTGCAATAAGAAAGGGAACAAGTATTGTCAAAAGAATAGAAAATCCAGAAAAGGCTTATTCAAATAGAGTAAAGCAATTTATATAAAAATGCAAAGGCAGTTTAATAAAGGAAAGAGTGCCTATTCAAAAAAGGATTTTTTTCAATAAATGAACAATAATTCATGTTTTAATAGTTTGGGTAAACACACAGACCTTACTTCACACCTCTCATTAAAAATTAACTTGAAATAGATCATGGACATAATCTATAACTAATACTACAAAATGTAGATATCATATGTGAAAACATGAATGACTTAGTTTGAGTTTGGTGACACATTTCTAGACACAATACCACCAGCATAGTACCTAAAGAAAAAAAAAAAAACAATAACTTAAACTCAATAGTGAAAAACTTGTACTCTACAAAATAAATCCTTAAGAAAACAAATAGACAAGCCACAGATGAGCAGAGATAAATTTGATAAAAGATGTGGATTCAAAATATGAAAAGAGTTCTAGAGATCTAACAGTGAGCAAGGAAGCTCATAACATTTCCAAAAAGAAGATGAAGACTATAAAGAAAAGGAGAAAGAGGAGAAGGAGAAAGTGAAGGAACAGGAGAAAAAAGAAGGGAAGAAAGAGTAGGACAATGAGGAGTAGGAAGAGGAATAAGAGAAAATATATAATGAAGGGCAGAAAAGATAAGAGGAGGAGGGATTGAAGAGGAAGAAGAAACGAGGGAGAAGTACAGAAATCTGAACAAATGTCTGAAAATAAAAGACAAGGCAGCAAACAAAGTTGTGAAACATGTTATGCATGTCAATCATCCTTTTATTTGAGAATTACAAAAAAAAAAACAGCAAGAACCAGGTAACCCACATTTATGATAACTAAAACCCAAAGGCTGAAAACTAAATGCAAATGAGGATGTGGAGAAAATATAAGCTGCCATATTGCTTTGCAAGGCAATTGGCAGCATCTTATGAAGTTGAATGTAATTTTACCATATATTATAGTATTGTATGTCAAGGTATTTATCCGACTGAGTTGAAAAAAATACACACAAAAAATCTGCATAGTAAAACTTAAGTAAAGTGGGATCATGGGGACCTTGGGAGAGGATTGAAAGGGAAAGGCAGATAAAAATGTAAAGTTCAATAAAAAAATCAATAAAAAGTAAAAATAAACTTAAGGAAATATATACATAGTTATCCAACAAGGAAGGTATCAAGTATGGGCATCACTACATAAGCATACTGTAGTATGTTCATAGATCTGAGTGTTTATCAGGAGAAAAGAAACCATTAAGTCACAAAAAAAAAAAACTTGAAGGGCCCTTAAATACATAATGGTATGGGAAAGAAGGATTTTTGAGAACTACATATTTTAACCCTTATGAATTTGACTTTTTGGAAAATACAACACAATATAGAAATATCAACAACCATAACTGGCAGTCAAAGGAGGTTTGAGAGGGTTGAGAAGTTGGAAAACTGCATAGATGATGTATAATGGATTTTTATGTGGTGTTCTATGTGAGTAGCGCTATGACTGAGACTTAGTATAAGGCAAGTGTTTTAGAAAAATAGAGGACTGGGATTGACCCATATATATTACTGTTAAAACAATATCTATGGGTTGAGGTGCCCTGGAATGAATGCAGACAATCAGAGAATATCTAACCACATATTACAAGTAAAAATTCAGCGACTCCAGCAAGACAGTGAGTGATGGTCTATGCAACTTGGGAAATATAAAAACAAACAACAAGGAAATTATCCTCTGCACTTTGTTACAAAAGTTGACTACTGTAAAACTGTCAGTTAACAGCCCAGACACTGCTAGGAGTATATATTGGAAATTAAAAAGAGAATAATAAATAGAGGAGACAGAGTTATTACTATTTGGAGAAATTTGGAGAGTATGAGAGGAACGAGGCTAGAATTAGTTATCTGTGAATGGATAAGGATTAGATATCTTTACAGATTCAAGGTTAGTAAATATTACCCCATATATTTTCATATATGTGTATATATAACATTGTATGTATATATATATGTGTGTGTGTTGTGTGTGTGTGTTTTAGAGTAAATACACATATATTCACTTACTCTGTAAGCTTGGTGTTAAATAAGGTGAAATCCAATGAGCATAAAGTTGGTCTAGGATCAAGATTTTGCTGTCTCTACTACGTTCCAGTGAAAGAATTGAAAGGACGTAGAAGCTCTGAAGTAATGGCTGCTTATAGGACTGGGAAGAGAAATGCACAAGATTCCTAGAGATCTTCACAGAGCCAGAACAAAGTACTCAAAATTATGAATTATATCCATATATAAAAGAAGCTCATAGACATATCCCCAGTGGCCAAAACTGATGTGAACTGACCAGCCAAATTACTGAAGTTGCAGTGAGCTATAACTTGTGACTTACAATCCATTTAAAATACAGTGTTTTATAAAATTCTGTAATTTAAAATAATATTTATAAAGTAAGTGGCCATAATATATCTTATAGTAAACGGATTCTCTGATTAAATAAGTGGGTAAAGGGCAGAAAAGAATAATAACTCTCTAACGCAATATTTAAAAATAAATTGTCTAGCTCTCCTATCCTAAGTGAAGCTGAGCAAAGCTCATTTCTCCTTAAGTATAGGGTAGATTCAGGGGCTTATTCTAAAGAGGATATGATGAGACAAGATGAGGAAGTGATGACTCTATGGTCAACTCAGAACAGAGAATTTTAACAGTAGTTTAAGTAGTTGATCAACATCTATAAATCATGTTGACAGTATGAACCCTTGTGGTGATTTGATAAAATACATTTCTTCTGGGATTGATTTCTTCTTACAATTAAGAAAGTCCAATGAACTATCATTGCTACAGAAATTTAAGGAGAAAAAACAAAGTCCTATGTGGCATGTTAGGTAAGATACTAGAAAATATTTTTTTAAAAAAACAGCATTAATTAAAAACTAAATATATCTTAATAAAGCATACATTAGAATTATTAGTAACACAAGGATATCAGCTTACATATGTAAACCATGGATACCACTAACAAATACACTAAGGTCTTCTCACAGAATGGGGTAGTTAAGAACTCACGAGTAGTTGGCATACTCTTAGTCTAAGTGCTTGTATTTCAAAACTGTTAGAAGAGTAAAACGTTTAGAAGAGTGTCACAAAACCACAATTCTATGCCAAACTCTGGAATTGATATTTTGTTTCCTAATCAGTGAATCTGTTGCTGTGCCACTGGGTTTTAGTCACCCACAGGTGCCAAGGAAATAAGTGTGGGGTATAGGAGTCAACTAGAGCCAGGTGTTCAGACTGGATGCCAGGAATGGAAATGGGGTCTCAGCAATGTGCCTGCCTGGCCTTCAAGCATACTGACAGATTCCAGGGGAATATCCAGGGAAAGGCACTGGCCAAGAAAGATCATAAATTGACTCTGGGAAGTTCTACAGTAATCTGTGCTTCATTGTGATTTTAACAGAGGACATGTCTCCTAGGTTTTATCTAACCCGATGTCTGTTTTATCTACTGGTGATATCCCACATTTATGAGGCATAATATACATGTGAGATTTTTTTATATGGGTTGGATATGGTTTTGAAACTTTATATAACAAAAACTACTTTCTTTCAAAGGTACATATCATAAAATACACTGTAAGAGCGCATGAGCTTGTAGTTCCCTGCATGTTTGTTTTTACTCTAGCTCTTTCAGAAGGAGAATCAAGGGAATCACTGGCCACTGTTACAAGATATTCAGGGGTGTCAAAATCTATTTTTCAATAATTCAGATTAACACTGTTTCAAACTATTGCTTAAAATATCTAAATCCTGCGGTGGGACAATGATCATTTATCCTGTCACTTGTATTAGTATTTTATTTATTTATTTTTTCCATTAAAAAATTTATACTTCCTTCCTTCCTCCCATTCCCCTTCCACTCCCTCACTCATCCTCCCGACTCCCCCTCCCTCCTTAAGAGAGGGCAGGGAACTCTGCCCTGTGGGAAGTCCAAGGCCCTCCCCCCTATACCCAGGCCAAGGAAGTTTTGCATGAAAATAGAAGAGAGTCCAAAAAAGGCCAGTACATGCAGTAGAAACAAGTCCCAATACATTTATCAATCAATGGCTACTTTGTCAGCCCCCATTGTCAGCCACATTCAGAGAGTCCGGTTTGATCACGTGCTCATTCAGCCCTAGTCCAGCTGGATTTGGTGAGGTCCCATTAGAACAGGCACACTGTCTCAGTTGGTAGACCAACCCCTTGCAGTCCAGGCTTCCTTGCTCATCTTCTCCCTCCTTCTGCTCTTCAACCGTACCTTGGGAGCTCAGTCTGTTTCTCTGATGACGGTCTCTGTCTTTATCTCCATCTGTTGCCGGAGGAAGATTCTATGGTGATATTTGAGACAATCATCAGTGTGATAATGGGGCAAGGCCAGTTCAGGCACTCTCTCCTCTGCTGCTCAAGGACCTAGCTGGAGACATCCCTGTGGACACCTGGGATCCCCTCTAGAGCCAAGTCTCTTGCCAACCCTAAAATGTCTCCCTTAATGTAGATATCTTCTTCCCTACTCCTATATCTGCTATTCCTCCATCTCCACCCTCCCACTCCACCAAGCTATCTCCAGTCGTTCCCTTCTCCCTTCTCTCTCCCCCTTTTCCCTTCCCCCATCCTCTCCCCCACTCCTACCCCCACCCTCAATCTCCCAACTTTTGCCAGGCGATCTTGTTTGCTTCTAATTTCCAGGAGGATCTATCTATGTTTTTCGTTGGGTTCACCTTGTTATTTGGCTTTTCTAGGTTTGTGAACTATAGGCTTAATGTCCTTTGTTTATGGCTAGAGTCCACTAATGAGTGAGTATGTACCATATTTGTTCACTTGTATTATTTTAAGTAAAATGAAAATTGGCCAGTAGCCAGGCAGGAATTATGAGTAAAGCGACCAGGCAGGAAGCAGAGGTGGGGCAATGAAAACAGGAGAATTCTAGGAAGAAGGAAGCTCTGTCTCCAGTTGTGACCCAGTTGCAGAGGAAACGAGATATGACTAGCTCACCAAAAAAGGTACCAAACCACGTGGCTAACACAGATAAGAATTATGGTCTAATATAAATTATAAGAATTAGTTAACAGCACTTGGGAGGCAGAGGCAGGCAGATCTCTGTGAGTTCGAGACCAGCCTGGTCTACAGAGCTAGTTCCAGGACAGGCTCCAAAGCCACAGAGAAACCCTGTCTCGAAAAAAAAAAAAAAAACAACAACAACAAAAAAAAAACCGAATTAGTTAATAAGAAACCTGAGCTAATGGGCCAATCAGTTTAAAACTAATGTAGAACTCTGTGAGATTCTTTGGGACTTAGCTGCTGCTGTATGACCAGGATGGACAGAAAAATTCAGTCAACAAAATGCTCATATTTCACTACAGATGTACTTGTAACCCAAACCTTATTAGATTCTAAAAGAAGAGAGAGCAAAAACAACAGAGAGAGAGAGAGAGAGAGAGAGAGAGAGAGAGAGAGAGAGAGAGAGATTGCTTTAGCTTCATGTATGTATGAAGGTTTTACTTTCTACAACCTGTTGCATTTAACACTGAATGGGGCTTCTTGGGAACCACAGAGGACAGAGGTGGCCATTGAATGTGAATTTGAGTCTTTCTGTGCAATCTGCTACAGTGAACACATTTCCTATCATAGAGGCCTTGTGATTCTTTCAGAGCATACTCCTCACCAGAAATTGAAAAAATAGCTAGAATTTAAGAGATTTGTTTTGTTAAACATGCATTTTCTCATAAAATACTCTTAGGACATATATCACATTTGAATTTTACTCAGCTTATTTTCTCACTGTCCCTTATAATACATATCATATGTGAAAATCACATACCTCCTTCCTCTAAAAGCCTCCCTCCAGAATCTAGAAAAGTCCACAACTTATCATAGCAGGAACTTTGTGAGTATTTGTTGAATGAAAGCATGGTTATTTGGGGGAAAATGACAAAATTAAAATGTAACAACATACCTAATTCCATGATTATCTTTAAAAAAACAGATTTTCCCCTAAATTTAATAATACAAAATGGAACTGCCATATGACCCAGCTATTTCATTTTCGAACTTATGTACAGAGAACTCCACATTCTACCATAAAGATATTTATGTTTATAAATATGCATCTGGTTCATTATGGCTAGGAGTTGGAATCAAGGTAGATGTCCACTATTGAATGAAACAATAAAGAAAATTTGTTATGTATGACAGATGGACTTAGAAGAAAAAATGTGTTTTGCTCATATTGAATATATATATATGTATATATAATACAAATAAATATATGCTAATAATATGTAAACACATGTACTGTGGATACAGTATAACATGCAGAAAACAAGAAAGAACTAATATTAACTTTTGAGGAAAGACTGAAGGCAGGTAATGGACACGAGCTAAGAAAGAGGGATTAAAACTGATTGCTTTGGTGCATGTCCTTAATCCCAGCACTTGGGAGGCAGAGACAGGCAGATTTCTTGTGAGTTTGAGGCTAGTCTGGTTTACAGAGCAAGTTCCAGTATAGGTTCCAAAACCCTGTCTTGAAAAACCAAAACCAAATCAAACCACACCAACCAACCAAACAAACAAACACACAATCAAAAACCCTTAAAAATGTTTTTGCAGTTTTAATTCTGTTATGGATTTTCTATATTTGGTAATGGATAAGCACATATAAACATTCCATACTGAACAAAGAAAACCAAATGTTATGCTCCATAACTTCAGACTTGCTATTCAAACTATAGACAAGTACACTGGGATGTGCAGACTTTGGGTCTAGTTAATGTAGGTGTGTGGTTTCTGATTTGAAAGGTTCTTCTGTTTGTTCTTTTTTTTTAAAGTAAAGTTTATAAACCAGTTTTTCCCCAATAAACTGACACTTCCCACTTCATATATCAATGAATCCAGCACAGGATTCATGTTCAGGAGTAACTAACAAACATATCATTGACTCCATAGTTTTTTTTGTGTGTATGTAGTTTTATTTGGTTACAGTTTGGTGGGGTTTTGTTTTGTTTCATTTCGGGTTTTTTGTTGTTGTTATTGTTCATTTGGTCATGATTTTATTGTATTGGGCTTTTTTTTGAGAAAGAACTCAAAGTTGAATGAATAGGGAGAGGATCAGAAATAACTTGGGGGATGGTAAGAAAGAATATTACCAAAATATATTTAATTTAAAGAAAGCTGTCAAAATCCAAATATTAAAGTAATGCTCTTGTTGGGATAAATAAAATTATAACGTTTAAAAAATATTTTTAAAAGTTTAGTCTCCAGCATGTGGCATTATTATTGAGACGTGGGCAATCCTTTTTAGAATGTGGTCTAGTGGGAGGAAGTGAGGTCACGGAAGGTAGGATCTTGTAGGGACTATTGCAGTCCTGGCCCTTTCTTTCCTATGTATCCTGATCAGCATAATATATGAAGCTTCCTATACAGTATAATCCTAGACTCAAAACTCAAGCTTTGTCACCAGGACCACACCATATTCTGTATGTTGGTACCAGAAGAGGACTTTGAATTCTTTTGAACTGTAGTTTCTGTTGCAGTATATCATGTCTCCTAAGAATCAAGCCCAGGGCTTCTTTCTGGAAGAGCAGCCAGTGCTCCAAAACCACTATTCCATCTCTCTGACAACTATTTTGAATATTTATAATGTCTTTTTTTTCCTGCCGCGGACCGTCCCTCTCGGAGACCACCACCCACGGGGGACCAAGGTGAAGGATAGGATAGTCAGGATACGATGCAAGGGAAATGACAGACAGACACACTGTGTAGTGAAAATCTGCTGCAACTTTACTTCTGTAAAGCTTCAGTTTTTGTACAAAACAGATCAAAGAACTTGGCAGG